>NC_090768.1:45696081-45706081 GCF_036898095.1 Palaemon carinicauda
GCGCACACACACATATATATATATATATATATATATATATATATATATATATATATATATATATATATATATATATATATATATATATATATATATATATATAAAGTTTCATGAGATGACTTGTGGTATTCTTGTGTACTAAAAAGGGCACCAGGTTAAACTCTTGGTAATGGAGAGGAAAATGGATACGTACTGTATAATAAACATAATGCCACTCTTGACTGAGGCAGTGAATCAAGTACTTCAAAGTTACACGAGAGTAGTCCCCACCCCGTGATTTTAATAACCATGGCAATTTAATGAACTTCCTTAAGAGAATTGTGCATGATGAGGTGTGTGTGTGTGTGCGTGTATATATATATATATATATATATATATATATATATATATATATATATATATATATATATATATATATATATAGATATATATATTTATATTGTGTGTGTGTGCGCGGGCGCGGGCGCGTGTGAGAGAGAGAGAGAGAAAAAAAGAGAGATTTGAGAGTAAATGTAGGTAAGAAGTTATAAAATGAGAAAAAATGTGTGAATGGATTGCGCAGTGACTGATGCCAGCAGATGACACTGCAAGGGAAAATCCAATAGGTGATAAGAGTTTGAAAGCTGTTGCAATACCGGTGAATATATTAGCAGGAGTATGCTTATGACATTAAATGGAAGCCAAACAGATGACGGTAAAATTTGAGAAGAGTTGTGACACAGAATAGGTTAGGCAAGAAATGAATCATGTGCAAAAGATCCAAAATAAACTTGAATTGCAAGAAGACATGTCGGGAATGTCAGAAAATACTATTGAGCAACTTTGCCTTTATGGAAGTGAAATGGGAATGGTGAGTGCAAATGAAAGAGACGCTGTTGATATGAATTGTTTGTGAAATATACGTAGTATAAGAAATAATGATAAATCTAGAAATGTGAAGAAGCGTAGTCGTATAAATTCCCAAGATATTTTAACGTAAATTGGTGGCAGACACCACAGAAATTGTGAGTATAATATATAAAAAAAAAAACAGGTAAAATTAAGAAATCATGGAAGCAAAAGCATATCCAACAAAATAAATAAAAAATCTTGGTATAGACCAAATCCATTTTAGAAGTACAAAATATATGATATCGAAATTATAAAATTTTACCTCTGAAGTTACAATACGATTGCCATCCTTTTCTTATTTACTCTGATAACTACATCAATTGACTTTTAAATGTTAAAATTACTAATAATATTATAAAATTGCTTCCACAGCTCAACCTGAAAAAGAACTATGTAGGAGTGAAATATCTGCTTCAGTGGCTTTTATGTTTAAAGTGTCTAAACAAGGCAAGGAAAAAATATGAAATTACCATTTTGATTAACATGTCAAAGACAAAAATATAACTGTCTATATTATCCTTTAAATCATCGTAGTTAATATACTAAATTATAAATATGTTACTCTTGTTCGCAATCCGTGGCGTTTACCATTTTCTCCCTAAAGTTATTAGCTAGTGGTGGTCATCAAATCAAAGTTTCCTTTTCATCAAAATTCTTACATTTAACGCTAATGTACAATCAGTCACAAAACTATGGATCCGTCCACTGTTCTATGTTTCGTTCCCTCATAGAAAATTAAGCAATTGTTTGCAAATCGAGAAATCATATTGGTCTGTTAAACAGCTCTGTCCCAATATAATTTTCCGTTACTATTTTCGTTATAACTATTATATGTAGATTTTTAAAATTCAGAATACAACCAGATCTCTTGTTTATCTTGCTTACATAAAAAGAATTAGCTTAAATCACTTATAGGCGACTGGGTGCAAGTGGATCATTGACCGATTGATTGCTCTTATATGTACTTGGATTTCCATTTTAATTTTGATGAGGGAATAACATTAATACGACCGAGAAAAGTATATGCTGAATTTCGTTTATTCAAAAAATTGACAGGCTATTAGCTCAGAATAAAAGGAATCAGTGGACAAAATAGTTTGATTTCAGCTAAATCTGATTTATGTAAAGTTTGGGTAGACAGGGGTAAAAGATATCACAAAGAAGGTGAATTCAAAGTGAACCCGTAAGCCTAGTTAATTTCGCTATTTTCTGTAGTTTAAAAGCTTAAGCTGATATTTCACAATGAATTCTAGAATACTCATAAGAATCAAGTTTATTTAATAAGTCACCGATGCTATGATAAGTAAGGAAAGGCAAAATAACATCAATAATTTACTGCCCTGCCATGTTCATTGTTGATCCTTTTTGACAGTGCAATCACCTCTGAGCATTACACCATTGAACTCCCACAAATTGAACACAAGGTGTTGGTCTTTCCTCACGTAAAACAATAAATACATTTTATTTACTCAGAATAAATCTGTTTTCTAAGTAATTATATTCATGACGCATATCAGCTTCTTATCATGTAAGTTGAAAAATATCAACATCGTTGGAAAATCTAGCACAATGATGAACTGCATCGCTGAAAGAAAAATTTCTAGAACATTCAGTTGCCTGTTATTAGGTTTATAAAGATAAACTAAGAATTTGTCTCCTAAAGGCTTGACGCCGAGTGTGTACAATACCTATGAAAACATTCACACAGACTAATGGAAGTTAAAATGAATCAGAAAAAAAGTCTTCACGAGAGGTGCGACGTTACCAGGAATGGGTTAAAAGGGAAACCAACAGTAAACTGTAAATTTAATTATAGCATCAGCAGCCAAGCAAGTTTTAAGCGTACTTAGCAAAATAATGCAAGGACAAATACAATTGATAAAGCTGCACACTGTTCAACTTTTAACTATTTTCTATATCTTTTACTCCTATTTTCATTCCTCGGGAGGGAGCTAAAAAAAAAATTGCTTAATACTGTTCAAATGCAGCTGAGAGAGTGGTAGGATACAAGATACAAATCTGATTGTATTTCGATTCAAGATATAAGACTGCGATAAAGGAAATTGTCTTTCATATGGTTACCACGATCTTCCCATATATCTGTATTAGAATTTCAATTTGAAAGACATAATGCCAAAATATATGATAGTGCATCAAAAAACTTCGTTTTCGGTAAATCTTAATTCATACTGAGGTATCATCAGTCTTTGAAAAACGTGTAGCTGTGTAAGTGTTACGTGAAGTAATCCAAACATGTAGTGATTAAAACCCTCTTTACCATTATATGAAACATCAAAACTACACCTGAGGGAGCTTAAACAGTCTTCCTGCAGGTGCTCAGTCACCATTGCATGAGCTTTTGTATAGGGTCACAAGCAAAATCATATGTTTCTTCGTCAAAGAGAAGAATGTCACTCGTCAGTTACGTTGCCCCGGGCGATTTAAGGTGATATTGCTTTTTTTTATTATACACCAATCTACTGAGAGAGAGAGAGAGAGAGAGAGAGAGAGAGAGAGAGAGAGAGAGAGAGAGAGAGAGAGAGAGAGAGAGAGAGAGAGAAAGTTAATAGTTTGTGTCATTTCTTTTCTTTGTTAACCCTCTGTTGCACATGAAACCGAGACTGGATTCTCTAGTCTTTCCAAAAAGTTAACAACAATTGTACTGAAATCGAAAACTTGAATAAATATACGGAAACGAAACAGGAACTTTTTACAGACTGGAGAAGCCACAACAAATTGTAGAACGGACATACATTATGATAACAATAAAATGAAAACGAATGAATTTCATCTCTGCACCGATTTCTTATTCAAAATTTAGCCTTCACATTTCTCAGACCTTGTATCATTAAATATTCGTATAATAATTCACATACAAAACATTTATATATCATAATCTATATAATGTTAAAATAGGTTATTAGATATTAACTATATTTTTTTTACTAAAGTATATTACTTGGGCAATTAACACTTGTTTTCGGATAATAATAATAATAATAATAATAATAATAATAATAATAATAATAATAATAATAATAATAATGCTGACGATATGGCCCTTTTCCATCTCTTCATAAAATATATCAAGTAAATGCATTTGGAATTCACCGTAATAAATTAACAAATGGTAAAATAGAATCTCGCTCAATTTCCTCTTGGACATTATATACGTCGTTACATTAGAGTCTCCAAATAAGCTGTTTAACGGTACAATTCACTCATTGCCTAGGCAGAGACAAGGTCGTATCAATTAACTGCAGTCTTTACAACTGAAAGAAAAAACTAATTACGTGGCCATTTCCTGTGTAAGAGTTACGAAAGCTTTCACTCTGTCTGCGGGAATGCCTTTGCAGAGGCTTCTCGGGAAGACTTTTCCTACCCGGGCAGAAGGTTCAAGCACGGGGATGATTATGATTAAAGGTCAAAGGCCGTTTATTTTGCTCTCAGGTTCTGCATGTTTGGAAAGGAAAGAGCCTCTTGTGATGTAGCAATGGCTGGGCAAATGAGAGAGAGAGAGAGAGAGAGAGAGAGAGAGAGAGAGAGAGAGAGAGAGAGAGAGAGAGAGAGAGAGAGAGAGAGAGAAATTAATGGTTTCCAAATTAACATGTAACCGAAGAAACTTTCTCCTTATTTGAGACTGGTATAGCTTCTTGTAATTTATTTATCTATTATATAAAAAATAAATAAGCGTTATAATGAATACAAAAATTCGGATTTATAAGTTAAGGTTGTGTATCTAAAAAAAAAAAAAAAAAAATATATATATATATATATATATATATATATATATATATATATATATATATATATATATATATATATATATATATATATATATATATATATATATATATATATATATATATATATATAGCTACCATTTTACTAATGACGCTTATAGTTTTATAATTTGAAACATTTTATTTGATAAAGGCAACACATTACTGAGCAACAGTTTAAGATTGATATAAAGCAAACTTTTAATGCCCAGAAAGCTCTGAAAGAGCTATTGCATTTTAACAGTTGCGGTAACTTCAGATGCAGCGATGAGAATGGAATAAAACAAAAACAAAGTGTACAAATGGATGACGTCTGCAGGAAAAATGTATAATTCAGGTCGGTGAATGTAACTACAGAAATGGTTGTGTGCTTGTACATCAATTAATATTCTTACACGCAGAAATAGACAGACACACACGCACACTCACACGGACACACACACACACCACACACACACACACACACACACACACACACACATATACATATATATATATATATATATATATATATATATATATATACATTACATAAATAAAATAGATAAGAAAATAGAAAAAAATTCATAAATCAAAGTCAGCACAATGGAATCCATTGTACAGTAGAATTTAAAGAAATTTACACAATAGATATCCGAAAACATGCGATAACTGGATAAATTTAATAAGAGAGGTAAATTTATACACTAGAAAAATATAATTCATAATGTGTGCTTATTACTTCGAAACGTGAAATACTCTAAGAGTTTCCTCGTTTCTTTCGTGGTTACTCTCATAATTCTGTGTATAAACCTAACAACCTCACCAACATGTCTCCATAATACAGACTTGATTTCACACAAGACCACGAACCTCAGACCTGAATACTGATTTGAAAACTTTTCTTTCAGAGTAAAGAATCGAGAACTTTCTTTGCTACTTCCCGTTAACATCATGCATTATTATCAGAGCTCCATCAATATCTTTACATGCCGCACACAAACTTTTCTATGCATCCTCATACTTCTCGCATAAATGTTTCATAATGGATGCCTGATCAGCACACCCATTTCCTTCCATGGAACCGCAATTCCCTCCATTTATTGTACCGTTTAATCAGATGATCTTGTTCGGTCAGCGCTTTCGTTCTAGAGATTTCTTAGTTTTCGACATCTTTACATAAACTTTTTATATACATTTGCAAATCCTCTATAGCTATCCACACATAATATCATAACCAATTGTATGAAAAGGAATGGATGCATGATGAAAACTAATATGCATATGTATGTTTACAATCAGATAAAATGTTAGCGATTATTCAAGGGAATGAGCAAAAAAATGTGAATCGTTAAATCACTTCATTTCAGCTTTTTCCTTTAAAGGTCTAAAGGTCGCTTATGAATGGCAGGGACAGTGAAAATTCCCTAGCAGGAAAACTCCTTAGAGACTGACCACATATGATCAGCAGCCAACCAACCTAGGACCAGAGAGGGCCAGGCAATGGCTGCTAATGACTCAGCAGTTAGACTTCAGGCGCCTGCAAATTCCACATCCTTAGCTCATAATGATGGTGAGGTTGCAGACACCAAAAGAAATTATCGAGCTTGAGAGGATTTAGAACTCCAGTCCAGCATATCGCCAAATAGGGACGTTTCCAATAGGTACCACAACCCTAATTCACGATTCAACTAATGGAACAGCGATAAAAAACTTGATAGATTATGTAAATTGATTCTTATATCATAGCTTAGGATCAAATTTTCCGTCGAAACTTTTTCAAGCAGCACAGTTAATGTTCATAATTTTTATCTTTAATTTAGATAGCGTTTTAATCATTTTGGTTTGTATTTCAGTAATTGGAATCTAGTACACAAAATGCAGCCTTTTCAATCTCATTTCAAAGTAAGTAAATTTTAAGTATCTTTTACAATACAAGTAAAATATCAAAATATCTTATCTGAAGGTTAATCATAAAGTCATTCACTTCTGACCTATGTAGGACATTGAAATAGTTTTGCCCTTGCACAGAAAGTGTTAAATAGGAAATGGTTTCCGCCTTTTGTTTAAAGTGTTTCCCCTTATTACACTGGACTTTGGGCCCTCATCGATCAAGATATGCTATACGATTGCAAAGGCTGCATTCCTGAGCTCCAAATATCCTATCCTGACGCATCCATTAACTTAGGAAACTAGCAGAAGGAAGTCATTAATTGGTCGATAGAAAAAGGACAATTTCTGACGCCCTATCTTATGCACTGCTACTATGCTTAATCGTTTGATGCAGTGACTGCCTTTATTTACACCAGGGAACAGTTAATATGGGTTTAACCTATTACAGTAATAATCCTAATATCCATTTCATATCAATTCCTTACGAATTTATGACCAATCCTCATGTTTTCTTTTTGGGATATAACCTACTTTCGCAGATAAACGACTATGTGGAACCTTGTCTTTATTCCAAATCTAGATTTTTCTAATACAATGTAAATTTCAAAGGGTCTATTCTAAAATGTACTATATGCATAAAGTAATTTTTTCTTAATAGTCACGTTTGTTTTAATTGCATTTCGTTACAAAGTTTATACTACCTTACTTTTTGGGCAAAGTCAAGAACTTTTGAAATAATCATCGTAAAAGATTTGTTCTTCTTTAATAATAACTGGAACAAACAAAACTCGTCACCGGACCACTATCTTTTCCACAATAAAATTATTTACCAAACTAGATGATTATCTCTCCCTTGAACGAGTTTGAAATTTTGATATTTAATATAATATGAAAACACTAAATTTTGCATGATTTGTAATCCCATGGCGTAGAAGTTCCCTACGATTGGAACTAAACTGACGAGCAAAATAGGATGATTTAACAATCCAGATATTTTTCTTTCAGTCATAAATGATGAGTAAAATCGACAAGGGTTCGATTTATTAGTCAGAGATACAAGACCTGGTACTGGAGTCTGGAGGCCATTCCTTACCGATGTGAAAATGGGACAAACCCCACAGATGCAGTATGAAGTAAAATCTATGAGAGGTTTGGTAAAAGGTTAAAACAAGAATGCAGCAAGGGCCAAAAAGATGCTGCAAATACCTTTACGAAATGCCTACTGTATAAGGTGGACAGAAAGCACAAAGCGCCTACAGAAGAAATCCACAAGGAAAAATTTATTTGAACAACTACAATTTCTTTTTGGAAGAAAATAGCAAGCCTCTTTTTAAGACAATAGCTAACCTGCATAAAGAAATTATTACTCTCATTGAGTAGTTGTTTTATATTGTTATAAACAGCTACTGCATAAAACCCGCTCATGAATGGAAGAGGCAAGGTACATTGACACTGCCCTAGCAAGCAGAACAATACCATAGAGACTGACCATATTTCATATGACCAGGGCCCAAGCCCCTCTCCACCCTAGGGAGGGCCAGGTCATGGCTGCTGATAACTCAGCAAGTAGACCTATAGGCTACCCCAAACCCCACTTCCTTAGCTCACAAGGATGGTAAAGGTTGCAGACACTAAAGGAACTAACGAGTTTGCACGGGACTCGAACCCCTGCCTAGCGATCACCAGACAGAGACGTTACCAATAGGGCCACAACAATTACAAGCATTTCCAAAGTTGCATTACTCATTCGCAAATTGTTATAATGTAATATTACAATACATACTTAATTCCATGTATTAGACCTTACATATCAAGTTGGATTTTCTTTCATTCTTAAATATATTCGAACAGTCTCTGATCGAGTTCTCTAGATTAAATTTATTAAAATATATCCTGAATGGAAACTAGAACAAAGGAATTTACTAGGGAAAACTACTGTACTATTCAACCTCCAAAAGATACAATAACGTAGAAGCACTTATGTTTGCAATACGATATAAAAAGAAAAGAGAGCTAAAGCTCATTTCAAAGGATCTGGAAAACCTTTTGGTCATCGTTCCATTTAACGAAAAGAAAGTCCTCCTCTTCTCATTCGGTCATGGCACTCCCAAGGGTCTAATTCCGGGTTGTCTTGTTCTGAAATTGTTTCCTCGGTTACTTTTAGACTGAAAAATTCTTTCCTAGTCTGCACCTTCCCTGACTCCTTTATTCTGTCTTTCCTCTTAAATAACGAGGGCATCGGGTCCAATGAAGTCAAAATTCTTTACAGCTCTCCTTGTTATTATCTCTTTTTTTATTTAGTGTTAGGCCTGATAAAGTTTAAATATGATGTGCCTATAGCTTTGAATCTTCATACACAAGGCTCCCCGCCCCCTCCATTTATCTCTATGACATTCATATTCCATTAAAAGAAATATTACTACTTTTGTCATGAAAACACTTCTAAAATTTAATCAGATGGAAGCTACTTTGTAAGATATTCTAAAATGACCAAATAATTTCAAAATTAATTGATAACAGTAACATGAAGAGTTGTGAAAGTGATAAATTATTGTCTACTAATGAGTTTACGGTATAATTTCTAAGCAACTTTCTTTTATCTCAGTGGTGGAAAGGGTGTTGGATAAGGATAAATAATATGGAATGATACAGTTGTAAATATTCATATGCATAGTATATATGGAGTACTAGACCATTGTAAGGTTGTGAAAGATGGAAATATGTAGATACGGTGGTAAAATTGTTAGAATATAGTGAGAGTTTGGAGATGGCAGGGTAGTGAAAAGAGAGTATAATTTTAATATGATGGAAGAAAACTGAAAAAAAAAAAATGAAAATTCCAGATATATATTGTAGAAGAGACAAAAGCATGAATGGGACTAATATCAAGGAAACAAAAGTTTGTGCAATATAATGGCAAAGGCACGGTTTATATGTACCGGTGTTAAAAGTGCAGGGGTATGATGTAGCAGATGCTATGTAGTTTTTTGCACATTAGTTTCATCCTAAATTCACCAGTTAAAAGTATGAAAGTTTATGTGAACATTGTCTTGCTTTTCTTCAGAAGTCGTATGTAATACTGCTTCTTATTTCAAAATATACGCTACTAAATGTTCATTCAAGTTGCCCTGATTTAAACATATGCAAAAATATTCCTCAATATCAGCCATTTCGAACATCTGAAGAGAATGCTTTTTAGTTAGTACACCGATTCCATCTCTCACTAGGCAAAACATACATCTATGTTGAGCTTAGTGTTATGCTTTAAAATTATCAAATCCTCAGTGGTTAACCACATCATCCACACCAGATAACTAACACTTTGACAGTCTTCCTCTACTACCTCTCAAACTTATTCTTACAGAGTGATCAATGTTATCAACACTTATCTTTTTACACCCCCTTTCAAACAAACTTGAAATACATATGTATTACAACCACATAATTAAGACATC
>NC_090768.1:45711081-45718581 GCF_036898095.1 Palaemon carinicauda
TAGAATTTGTTATATTTCAGGTAGACTTTCATGCTTTAATCTATCTGTTTAGTTATGTACATAAACAGGTTACTAATTTATTTTTTTATTGATAATCTCTCTTATGTATATACTTTAAATATTCTTTTGGTTTTAGTGAAAACCGCAATGATATTTATGTGACATTTTTTTAAAAAACTAAAATAACCTTGTATCGACAAAACGATTAGACGCAGAGTAAGAAAATCCTAAACGAGTTATTAATTTTTTCAATTACATATCTTACAAACTAGTGCTATTCTTTAATATGTACTTTATGTACTTATGATAATTAAACCAGCTGTTTATTCCTTGCCATACATATAAAATGAATAACTCATGTAACTATTTACTTTAATGGGATATAAGTATGTACTATTGGTTTCGTCGAATTCCATGTAAATGTTAGGTAACACATGAGGCAGAAAAGACTCTATTGCATACTACGTTTATGCTGATAAAACCTAATATAACAAGTATATCAGGTATCTCCAGTAGAAAGTCTATTAAGAATAAAAATTTGATTTTTCAATGTAAAGACATGTCTACATAACTCTCATACAAAGAACGATATACCGTTTAGGGGTTCACAGGTGAACGAGAAAGTGGCTTAATCGATAACACCATTTTCTTTGCATTTTAGCTTTGTATGTAGCTTAATTTCATTATTTTCGGATTTTTTTTTTTTTTTTAAACAAGATCCACGGAGTTTTGAATTTGTGGATATTATACAAAACAATGTTAAGTAGCAGAACGTTTATAAAAATTTTATGAATTCAAATGGCATGGTTCCAAAGGCACCTTTTAGAGCCTTTTGGTAAAACTAATTTTAAGAGGAAGTTTCAAGTGAGATGTGATTATCATTTACCATATCCTTATATCTTTCATTAGTTTCACGAAGACGCATATATATATACATATATATATATATATATATATATATATATATATATATATATATATATATATATATATATATATATATGTCTGCAAACAATAACTGTTTGTTTTCGTGATTTGCATGAAATCGTTTTTGTATTGTGAGATGTCCAAATGATGTGGAGAATAATTATATAAAAAAAGTTGGTAATAAATTTTGACTTTTTTGTGTTGGTTCAGTTCATCCCTATTATAGTTATTTTATATATTTACACAATACAAGAATTCTTAAGAACACATATAAATTCAAAGATTCTAATTCCAGAGGAGTACTCGTCGAAAAATCAACATTTAATTACATCCTAAGGAACTCTCAGTAAAAATTACGGATCAATATTTGCAGTAAACGCTCATACTTTCCTCTGATGCCATCCATACATCTCCAAATTATATAACAATTTACAGAGGCCTATCAATAGAGTAAGTAAAACTCCTAAAAATAAATTAAAAATAATTGATTGATATTTTTTAATGTGACTCAAATGAGATGGAATAGGCTTCATGGCCACATACTTCACGTCCTCGCCCGGGATTCGAACCAAAGTACCATCGTTAGTGAGGCGAACGTCCTAGAAGGTAGACGGGAGTCTCTCATTACCTTTCTCTGTGTGTGTATAAATATATATATATATATATATATATATATATATGTGTGTGTGTGTGTGTGTCTGTGTGTGTATGTATGTATATATATATATATATATATGAGAGAGAGAGAGAGAGAGAGAGAGAGAGAGAGAGAGAGAGAGAGAGAGAGAGAGAGAGAGAGAGAGAGAGAGAGAGAGAGAGAGAGAGAGAGAGAGAGCTATCCTTCTCTCTGTGCCCCCACGGAATTCGTGTTTGATAACCACATTCAAGCAATGTGTCACTGTGGGATCACAACTTTGGCAAAATATTCATGGTCCCAATGTGAAAAACGCCTTTCTCAACTAAAATGGAGAAGAGAAAGTGAACAGATACTTGAAACTTCCTGTGGCATCTGTGGATGCATGTGTGGTTGCTCACTAGAATTTACTTTTTTCTCTGTTCTTTACGTCTCTGCATGTACTAGTGACATTGCAAATGTGCAGCAGGATTGAAAGAAGGCGATTACATTTTTATATTGTAGCTGTGCTCTGGGACATGCCTTTCCAGGTAATGGTATATTTTATATGTACAGCTTTCTAAACCAAAGGAGAACCATTTTTTAACGTGATTCAATTGTACTTTCTATGTCATTTTACTATCTAATTCACCTAAAAGATGAGTTCCAGTGATCAATTACATTGACTTTTTTTCCAATACCCATCTTTATGTTTACTTGTGATACATTCAGAAAAAACAATCTCCGAGATAATATATATATATATATATATATATATATATATATATATATATATATATATATATATATATATATATATATATATATATATATATATTTATATATATATATATATATATATATAAATATAAATATATAGAATAAATTCACATCTTTCCCAGGAAACCTGGCAATGTGTATGGAGGTGGTGGACGCACACGAAATGAATCGAAATGAAACTCCAATTTTCGGCTTCGAAATTGAACACCTACGTCATTTCAAAGGCTCGATTATGCAAATGAGACGGCATTGTTCCATGCCAAAAGGTCCTACGCCAAATCATGCCACAAATTGACGAGCGTCGTCGTCTGGTAGGATTTTTCAAATGTCTTCACAGTGTTTCTCTTTCTCTATTACAGTCTTTCACTTTACTCTTCGCGGGTGGCTTTGCTCAGAGACATAAAGCTGCCATCTATCAACGTTAAGCCAAATTAAGACCGAAGGAACGAGGACGTAAACACATTCCTAATGCATCCGTGACGTGCACGTGCTTGTTCAGGGAAGATACTTCAATTATTCACTATTGGCAAATAATCCATTGCTTTCCTTAACCTCCTTAACCCAATAACCATCACCCTCGTTTTGGACAAACACCCTTCCATTCTCTCTTTCATTGTTGGTCTGCTTGAATCAACTCGAGACTGTGTGGAAGTGATGCAAGAAAATCAAATAGTAAGGTGGTAAAAAATTTAGCTCAGAGGATAAATAGACAGAGGGAAGTATTTTACATCATTTCTCACGTCATGGTACAAATCACATCACTTTAGCAGAACAAATGTACCAACGTCTAGCCATCGGCACGTGGGGCAGATTACTATACCAAATCTACTTAACATCCATTAAAATCATTAGGATCCCAGCAACACAGTCATATCAACAAACCAGAAAAGAAAATTATATCTTTACAGGTTATTTTGACATTCCAAAGCTTATTACCTCCATGACTTGCCGTTTCATTCCACTCACAGTTCAATAGAAAAATTCTCGTAAGATTTTCTTTCCTGTGCGAAACAAAATATGTCAAAATTATCAACATATGAAATATTTAAAAAATATTGGCTACATAACATGCATATTAGCGACAATGATGCGGCACGTCCTCCATAGTACTGGAGAAAAATTTCTTCTTTTTCCAATTGAAGAAAGGTAATTGTTCCAACGAGCTTCTCAAACGAATTAGGTATTTTTTTCCTTCCTTTTTATCTCAGATTATATCCCATGCACTGTTCAAAAGTTATCTTAAACTCTTCCTTAGGGATAGACCCCATTCTTTTTTCAAATCTAATTATTTCCTTTTGCTTCTCTCAGACCTAGGGTAGATAAAGACAGTTCTCCTTTCCGTAACAAACTATAACTGTGACACAAACGCATACACATACAGCTACATACACACAAACACCCATATATATATATATATATATATATATATATATATATATATATATATATATATATATATATACATATATATATATGTATATATATATATATATATATATATATATATATATATGTATATATATATACATATATATATGTATATATATATATATATATATATATATATATATATATATATATATATATATATATATACACACACACACTAGTGAGATGTAAACAGAAACGCATATATTTTCTTTTCCCCTGTATTAAAGTTGGCAATCAAGAAAATCTTATCAGTCTTACTCTACGCTTCATAAAAAGATAGTATATATTACAATCACAAGGAAAAACATCTGTGCTGATCACGTCTGCGAAAATACTGTCAGTTTCTAAAGGATGAATTAGATTTCGCAATACCCGTGAATCAGCAATATGCTAAGAGCTACTGAACCCTACGATGTAGTAAAAGTTGCCCGGGGAGAAAGGAGTCTGGTGTTCGTGATGTTAATAGTAACAACGTAAATAAATTATTTAATGTTTTTGTTTTCTATGCGCTCTTCCGTAACCCAATGTTGTGTTATGAATCTTATAAGCTAGCTGAGGTTTACTTATCTAACTTTGTTCAGTTGCCATTAGCACAAATCTGTCCACTGGTAATGGATACAAACTGGAATTGAAAAGATACAGCACCAATTAAGGTGGTAATTTCTTTACATACAAAATAACAATTACATGATACAGACTTCCAGCAGATGTAGTTAACAGTAACACGGTAAATGAGTTCAAGAATAAGTTAGACAAGATCATAAAACTCTCTAAACGTTCAAACCAAATTGCTCTAGTCAAGAGCAAACTCTCTCAGGGTGGACTAAAAAGTCTTTGGGACATCCAAAATCCTTGTAAATCCTTGTAACTCCAGGTATCCAAATCCTAATTTTCTTCCAGAAAATTGGAAAGGAAAGTAAGACCATAGCAGGGCAGCAACATCAGCAGAAAAAAAAAGAAAAAAGAAAAGAGCTAATCCAAAAGGATGCACGGAATCGAAAACCATCGCAGTTTTCCTTACTTGATATTCGAAGGAGGACGGTATAGTCTTGCACCGTGATCTGCGCGGAGCATCTCATGAGGGCCCCGAAGGAGTGACTTCATCTGGAGTGGGTTTTGGGGGATCTTGTTTTGTTGAACCTACGTGGAAAAATTGTTTTCGTCTTTCAAATCATTTATCAAATAATTTCGTTGTACAATTTCTAAATATCTAGATTTCCTCACAAATATACGGATTCCGCAATTACTGCCTATTATGCTACCCTTTACATTAAAGTGCATTTTGATTGTTCAATGTAGCTCTAATGAAAGCCATGAGACAACTGCTGAAATTGCAGTCAACGAAATAAATATAAATGAAGAACATAGAGAAGAGATTTTCGTATTCACCCTATGAAGATTAAGTGTTGTAGTAAGATAGCAGACCCCATATGTTCATCCATATATATATATATATATATATATATATATATATATATATATATATATATATATATATATATATATATATGTGTGTGTGTGTGTGTGTATTGTTTTTTATTATCAGTTATGTATAGTTTTTAAAAGCGAAAGCCACTTCTCGATTTCCTCTTTTAGGATACACTTATACGTAAAAGCGTTTTTTGGCCAAAATACTGAAAAATCTTACATGAACTCTAAAAAGTTATTTTATGTAATTAAACATCATATTAAAAATAGGAGAATGAAAATGTTGAATGGATCTTATATTTTCGTCTATTTACGTTGACAGACTTTTAATGTAATAAAATTACAGATATATCGCATTTATACAGAACATGTCGTCCCTATGATGCCATATTCTTGATGACTACAGATTAGTCATACTTAAGAAAAATAGGATAATATAGGATTAATGGAGAAGAAACTAGTCAGTTACCATATTTTGACCCTTTGTCAAGGTAATTATATTTTCGAGGATATTTTTTCGAGTAAAGTCATTAACATGGACTATTGTGATGGTCTTTGACCTGTTAATCCTAAAACAAGTTGATTTTGATTTAAGGATGATAAGTTTTTTTTTCTTTTGAATGTTTGGCCTAAAAAATAAATCGCATTCTGAGTATGCGATGTTGTACGGTATATTATACTTTTTTTCAAAGCTATTTTCTACTAGATATATTTTTAATGGGCTTTTAAATCTAACTCAAGATATATCTGCTTTCCAAACTAATTAATCATGTATTATCCCATGTCTAGTAAAATTACTTTCTAAATTTTGGGTTCATTACATATTCGCATGTCAAAAATTACGCTGATTTTTATGAAAAATTATGTGAAGTAAACGTCAAACCACAAACCAATCGATTTTCACGTTGCCTCATTATTTCCAAAAGAGCTTGTCCATGACTTACAAACTTTCTTGGCTTATACCTCAAGATTCTTATTAGTCACAATTAGTAGCTAAGACTGTTTTTGAAATTATTATTTATGTGTGAATACGTTCATTTTTATTTTCTTCACGCAAATTTTTATGATTTGGTATTTGTATGGCTATGGGTAATCGTTTCCCTGCAGTTTTGTCAAATATCTATAAATGGATTTTTTTTTTTTTTTCAGACAAGGCTGATATCTAAGCTTGGCCTATCAAGTTGCTTGGCATCAGTATTTGCACGATCTCCAGGAAATCATTACACTAAATATATGCCTGAAGAGGCTTTCTTGCTGTTATAAACCTGTTACACCCGGTACTATAGAAAATGAAGAAAATCTGTTAAGGTTTTAAGACTTTATGATTGTTAGAAAATCCATCAAATTTAAATTTCTCATTACCTACAAGCCGAGTAATAACTAACCATTTGTAAACTTCTATTCAGGCAATTACAAAAATATAAAATCAGCTGTATTTTCCCCCATGAATCAAAGGGCATTATGAATGTGTATCTATGAGTACATAGATGAGTTTACCAATGTAGAAAACATTCCAGTTGTCTATGCTATCCTACATGTTTTCTAAAAATTGTATGAATAATTAGAGAAAAATATGCTGTCTACCAACGGTATTCATGAATGTTATTTTAAAGGTAAAAATTATGCTGATTAACAGTACCCATAAACAAATATGATAATGTACAACATCCCATGCTCATCGTGTAATTTATTTCATTTGAACGAGACTAAATCCATATATGTATAACAATCAAACACACTTAAAATGGAGTCTCGACCAGGTATAAAGATAATGGTTGGCTTAATTATGGTCACATTATCAATTGGTCAAAGGCAGACACAGCAACCCATGTTAATAACCCTACCTACAAAAAAATCCTATAAAAATAATGTTACCAGTAAAAAAAGAAAAAAAAAAAAAGGAAATATGGGCATTTTCCATAGTATATTTTTTTAATTGGCCCTTTGCTATCTTTTCTTAAATCAGACACAACAAAGGTCATAAAGAAGTTGACCATATAGGGATCGAATAACTTATATAAATGAATATATATAGATATATATAAATATATACGTCCTCATATCATTGCAAGACGGTCTTGTCTGATCAATAAGACTTAAGTACTGCCTTCTAATAAACTTTTTAATTTTTTTTACCTTTATATACACACACGCAAACCGCACACATACACTGAATATATATATATATATATATATATATATATATATATATATATATATATATATATATATATATATATATATATATATATATATAGATATATATATAGATATAGATATAGATATATATATATATATATATATATATATATATATATATA
>NC_090768.1:45726081-45746081 GCF_036898095.1 Palaemon carinicauda
TGTATCAAGCTGATACGAAACGTCGGCGCTAATATATGGATGAAAGACAGAACGCGTCTCCCTACTCCAGTATGTTTATCCCTGAGTAATTGCTCCAGTCTCCATACTTATATATATATATATATATATATATAATATATATATATATATATATATATATATATATATATATATATATATATATATATATATATATATATATATATATATATATATACATATATATATATATATATATATATATATATATATATATATATATACGTGTGTGTGTGTGTATTTCAGATACAGCACATGGTACCAGGTATTAATAATTTATAACAATTTCCGAAAAGTGACCTCTGATTAATCACCGCTGAAACAGTCTACATTTGGCGAAAATTACAGGCTCCAGAACCCTAACATCCATTTGTCTCCAAAAGAGAAGAAATTTACCGAAAACGGAAATGCGACTAAATCACCTAGATAACAAGTTACGATAATCCTTTTAAGAGGATCTTCCAGACCCATTTAGGGAGAAGACGGAGAGAACTATATTGCCTCAGCAATGAGGTCTCATCTGATGAGAGAGAGAGAGAGAGAGAGAGAGAGAGAGAGAGAGAGAGAGAGAGAGAGAGAGAGAGAGAGAGAGAGAGAATATATTTTTGCCAATGAAGAACACAAACGCATATACATACATAAACACACACACCCACACACACACACCACACACACACACACACACACACATATATATATATATATATATATATATATATATATATATATATATATATATATATATATATATAGACGCACACATACACACACACATACTGTATGTATCATCACCATCACCATCATCTCCTCCTACGCCTATTAATGCAAAAGTTCTAGGTTAGATTTCGCCAGTCGTTCCTATCTTGAGCTTTTAACTAATACATCTCCATTCATCATCACCTACTTCGTGCTTCATAGTGATCATCTATGTAGACCTGGGCCTTCCAACTCTTCTAGTGCCTTGTAGAGCCCAGTTTTAAGTTTGGTAAACTAATCTTTCTTGGAGAGTGTGTAGAGCATGACCAAACCATCTCCATCTACCCTTCATCATGATCTCATCCACATACGGCACTCGAGTAATCTCTCTTATAGTTTCACTTCTAATCCTGTCCTGCCATTCAACTCTCAATATCCTTTTGAGGGCTTTGTTCTCAAATCTACTAAATCTATTGGAGATTGTTTCATTGTCGTACTAAGATTCATGTCCATAAAGTAACAAAGATCACGCTAAAATAATATATAGTCTGATTTTATATGTAATTTCAGGCGATTTGATTTCCAAATTATACTTCACCTAGCCATTGTCTGCTTTGCTTTTTCAGTCTTTCACTAAACTCTAATTGTAAAGATCCTGTATTGGAGATCATAGTTCCTAAATACATTAATGATTCTACCTAATTTATCCTTTCTCCTTGCAATGATATTTTATCTTACATTCCATACACCGTTCTCATCATCTCAGTTTTCTTCTATTTATCTTCAGCCCAACCTCGTGTGATATTCCATGCATTCTGATATGCAGGCTTTGCGAATCCTGTGGTGTTCTGCTAACAAGAACAGCATCATGAGCATAACCTAGGCCTGCTAAATTCCTAACACCAATCTAGTCCAATCCTTCTCCACCATCTCTGACTGTTCTACGCATCACAAAATCCATGAGGAAGATAAACTACATAAGTGACAACTCATTCCCTTGGAGCACTTCGCTGTCCACTGGAAATTCATTTTATAAGACTCCACTAACATTATCTCTGCACGTGTTATGCTCAGGAACAGACTTAATCAAATGTACATATTTAACAGTAACTCTATAATAACGCAGGACTCACCACAAAATTAGCCGGTACACACTATCAAAACCTTTTTCATAGTCCACAAATGCCATCAAAAGTGGATTCTAAATTCTATGCAGTACTGTACAACATGCCTCAAAATGAAAATTTGGCCAGAACAACTACGTTTTCGAAATCCTTCTTCTTCATCTCTCAGCTTTTCATCAATCTTTCTCTCCAATCTCTTAAGAATAACCATACTATATAGTTTCATAACAACTGACAAAAGTGCTATGCTTCTGTAATTATTGCAATCAGTCAGGTCTCCTTTTTTCCATTTTAACCAGCACTCCTAACTCCAATTCATCAGGTTTTGCCTCTTCATACCACATTCTTCAAAATAATCTTGCAAGTAGTCAAAGAGTCACTTCACATTCAGCCAGTATCATCTCGGCAGTTATTCCATCGTATCCAGGGGCTTTCCATCTCTAGTATTCTGAGGATAGCTTCGAATACAAACACACTGAATTAATTCATAGACACATCAAGGTCTTCATCAGCTTCAGGTATATCAATCAAATCTCCATATCTCCTATTCATACCTCACTAAAGTGTTCTATCCAACGTCGTCTTTCTTCATCTTCTGTTGGTATAACAGATCTATCTCTTTTTGATGGGTATATGCTTCTTCTTCTTTGACCCAGTCGAGATTTCATTAATAATTCTATGAGCAATTCTTGCACCATAGCTACTTCCTGAATTCATAGCTTTGTCAGCCTCATCTGTTTTACTGTCAAAATATTCTCTCCAGTAATTCCTAGCTTTTCTTTTGACCTCACTATCAATACTGAAATACTTAGCATGCTCTACCTTGTAATTTTCATAAACTCCTTAAAACTTTCAACAATAAATTTCTTTCTTTGACTCCTTGCTATAGTATCCCAAGTATCGTTTGATATCCATGGCTTTCTCCTTGTAACTGCATGTCCCAAGACTTCACTGCCAACTGACTGATATATGTTCTTAATATCACACCAATTTTCATTAATTGTCTGCTCTTCGTCTCTTGAAGCTATTAAGACTGCGAATCGATTCCTAAATTCCATTGCAAATGTGTTCTCTGTGCCCTTCTTTTAAAAGCTTAGTTGCATCAAACCTAGGTATGCTATCTACCTTTCTGTTGGATGCTTACAGTTTTAATTTCAGTGTGGTAATGAGGAGCTGGCGATCACTACCAATATCTGGATCTCTATAGCTTCTTACACTTCTTAGTCTTCCTTCTCTCATTATAAATGAAAATGTGATCTATCTGATTTTTTTTAATTGCCACATGGTGAAGTCCATATAAACTTTTGGACGTTCTTGTGTTGAAAACGAGTACCTCCAATGGCAAGATTGTTTGCTGAACAGAAACTTATGAAATGTGCTCCATTTTTATTTGCAACTTCATCAAGACCCTCGACACCCAATCACATTCTCTATCCCTTGATAATTTCTTCCAACTTTGGCATTGAAGTCACCAATCACAACTTTCATATCTCTGGGCTCTCATCTATTACATTCTTCAGTTCTTCATAGTATTCGTCTTTCCTTTCTTCAGAGGAATCCTTTATTGGGGCATTACAGTCTATAATACTCATATTGCACTGCTTTGATTTGAACTTTGCTAGTAACAAGCTACTATTTACAGCTTTCCACTGTTAATGCCTTTTCTGCTCTTGGTGTCATTAGCATTACTAACCCTTCTCTTCTAACTCCATCTGATACTCCGGAGTTTTTTCATCTTCTCTTTCCATGACTGACTAAATCCATAGAGGATTCATTGGCTAGACATAACAAAGGATAGCCAATTCCTTGTGATGTGCAGCGCCTATATAACTAAGTTAAGTGACCCCTGCCAGTCCATACTAATTCTAGTCAGATAAACCGCCAGGCATCAGGAGTATAAGCCGAAGAGAGAGTTTGTGCATTGCCTTAAACCCATTTCCTCCACACCCAAAGCTCTCATTACTCCACTAAGTTGCTCTTCCGCTTATACAAGTATAACCGTTGGCAAACATGGATTGCTAAGATATACCGCCTAGCAAACACACACACACTTCTATGCAACTCCAATTTTCTTGAGCTTTAAATTTGTCTTATGTCATGTGCACTGAAAATCAATACATAACTTATTCATTTCTTCATTTTGGCGTTAACACACTTGTTTTACTCACATAAAGGATAGTTTGATCCAAGCTCGTCTTTCATACAGACTTCAATTTTCCTTTTGTTTTGCTCATATTCACTGCTACCTCTCCAGACATCATCCTACCATCATCCGTTACATTTTTCATCAAATACCAACATGAATAAACGATCATCTATTCTAACATCCAATGTTCCAACTTCATAATTTCCATTTTCCCTCACAACCAACTTTGCTTCAATTTACTATTCACTTTCTGGTCATACAAACAATTTCCAATACCTTAGCATCATCTCTTCTCATGCGAATACTTCATTAAAAGACTTACCTAACATCCCCTCTTCCTTCTCTAAACTCACCCTGCTCTTCCCCTATTAATGATCCCGTAATCCTTTCTTTCGTCTCTATCATCTTAACTCTCATAAGAAGGACTTTATCCATTTTAGCCATTCCTTACAAGCAAATTTTCGCTACCATACAGAAGAATCCCACTCGAAATCCAATCACATCCGGGACTCTTCCTATCTCTTAATTGCCCTTCTCATGTCTAAAAAGAGATATTTCCAAGAGCATTATCAAACAAACATGCTCATTCCACTAATATAAAATTCAGCTTACTGTATCGATGCAGAGCGGCATTCTGACATATAGAACCTGTATTTCTCTTTTATTTTCTACGATACTATCATTCATTACCAGAACAACTTATCTTCCTGAAGAGATTGTTCTAAATCTTTCCTTACGCAGTTTCATTACTATATTTGCATTCTTTTTTCCCACTTTCTCTCTTGACTCTCTAATTAATTCTCCTGCATCTCAGCATTTTAGTATCTTTTGTGTCAGTCAATGGCGCATCAGATAATTCTTTTCATCACTAATCCATCTATCTTCACGACACTACAATCTGACTTCATGGCCCTATTCTAGAATTTTGCGTGCTTTTCATATTTTCCTTTCACTACACACACAAACGCATATATATATATATATATATATATACATGCATATATATGCACATAAATACATTAAACTTGAATACCCCCACCCCACTCATATAACCCCATTATACAGACGCCCATGCATTTATATATATATATAATATATATATATATATATATATATATATATCATACTGAGATCGAACCTTAGCCCCTTCAAATGAAAGGCAAGGTCGCTACCAATCATACCACCAGAGGCTCTGAAATGCAATTAGCACCTAGGTTCCAACTTCTTTTAGAACCTCTGGTGACATGATTGGTTGAGATCTTGCCTTTCATTTGAAGGGGACTAGGATTTAATCCCAGTATGGGGTGGAAATTTATTTCTATTTGTGCACAATATTGCGTTGATTTTCATCCCTCTCTCTCTCTCTCTCTCTCTCTCTCTCTCTCTCTCTCTCTCTCTCTCTATATATATATATATATGTGTGTGTGTGTGTGTGCGTATAAAGCCATCTCACCTATCAGAGGTTGGTTGGAGAATTTACAATTAGCTACACGTGAGATTTCATCAGTTTATGGAGTGTAAAATAGGAATACGAACAAAATAAATGCGAAAAGGGCAGAGCAAAGAATTGTAAACGAATTATAAAATAGCTAATGTTGCAAAGATATGCATATGGACTTGAGTGGGGGAGTGTTTGAAATTAAAAAAAAAGTCCGTAAATAATTATGTTGACTATATATTTAAAAGAAGAGTCTGGAAAACATGAATATTCGCCGAGATAGAATGAACAATTGAAGATAAGCTAAGAAGCAACAGTGAAGCGTTGAAAAGTTAATTCCCGTGGATGATTATATCAAAATAATAAGACCGTCTTAATGTAATAAAGCTCTGTAGACTAATAAATGGAAAGCAAAAGCTGTAAACTTGAATTTTGTTTTTAGTGAATAAAGACAAAGGCGCACTTACCATTTATTTTTCATCCTTCTCTTAGGTTCACGATATTTAGTGAAGAATATACCAGTGAGACCGGAATTCAAACACCTCCGTCTGGCACAGCTCTGAAAAGGAAAATTGCAGATAATACTAAGCAAGCTTAATCCCTAAACAGAAGCGAGAACCATCGTAAAATACCCCCCCCCCCCCCACACATACATACAATTACTTTCTGATATAAATGAAAAAGAGGTTTAAGAAAGACAACAAGGGTTGATGGGAATATAAGTGAGGTGTTGCATTATGGGAGAGATATTAGGCATGGGCAGCTGGTCCCGGTTTGTAAGATATATATGGCAGACGGAAAGAAACCAAGGGAAAGGGTAGGAAGTTATAACTTCGTTAGTATAAAAGTAAAGTTGATAGATGCGATTGCAACCATTAAATGAGCATATGGTTGTGTGGGAGAAAATGAGAGTGAGTGGATGAAGTGTTTGTTACAAAACAGTTAAGAGAGAAGTTTTAAAATCAAAGGGAAAAGCTGTTTGGCATAATACTATTGTGACACAAAGGTGTGGTATATGTTCATGGCTGTTCAATATAGAGTATTTATGGAGTGAGTTATGCAAGAGGTCAGAGATAGGAAAGTGGATTCTGATGCAAAATTTTAGGATATGAATAAAATTTTCTATTAGGATGTGGAAAAGGTGATGCTTGAAGATGATACTGCACTATTTGGGAAACTGAAAAGAATATGCAGAAGCTAGTAAGAGTTTGAAGCTGTAAGGATGAGAAAGTAGAGAGTAAATTTGAGAAAAAGTAGGATCATAAGAGAAATTATAAATGAAGAAGATGGATCAATAAAAGTTATTGTGGGGAAAATTGTAATAAATATCTCCCTTGCAGATACCCTAATACCTTCAGTTATTTTACCAAACATCCACCTTACATAATTTGTTTTTTTACTTTAAAATTGCATGAAGATTCTGCTCCACTAATTGTAACCATTTGAGGAAAAAAAAAAAAAAAAAAAAACAGGCATGGACTCTCCCATCTGCATAACCTTACTATGAAGGTTACTATGGCGGACGAAACTGTAGAGCATTTCTACATATACACATCTTTCAATTTTCCTTATGTAGACTACCGCATATATTCATATATATATATATATATATATATGCGTGTGTGTATATATAATATATAAAAATATTTTAATATATATAAGCACGAAAAAGAAAGATTCGCTGTGGCCCAGGTGCACAGAATATGAGAGACGAAACGAAATAAAAAAATGTCTTTAGGAGAACTACCCTAATGAACATAAATATTCATAAACAAGCAAAGGAGAATATTATTACCCAGCAAAATTGTCGGAAAAACCATAATCATAAAAACGATAAAATTCTAAAAATGGTTGTTGAAAACCTAAAGTAATGACGGGAAAGACTTTCGGCCTTTGAACAATGCGAGAACCTTCTCCCGGGGTAGCTATTAATATTTGATGCTTCTCAGACAATGGTATACTTTCAGACACTTATCTCGTAAAGTGCGAAAGAGCACAAGTGCCTCCTGGCGTGAAGAAGTATATTGCTCACTACTTTTATTATTCCCTTTGAAGCGATAAGTTTTGTCCCTAACCATGGTGGAATAAAATGAGGAGGGAGCTCTGTTTCCCGTCGTAATTCGGTCAGATCCCAATGCAAATATGAAGCTTTGAAAGTCACAATTGGCTAATATTTTGAGGTAAGAAAATTACTCCATTAATTATTTGGGTTTAGTGAAATAGGAATTTTATTCCTAATACAAAAAATATATATAAACTTTATTGAATGGACACTCGTTGTCACAACAATCGCTAGAAAAAGTAATAGGTCAAAATTCAATAAATGAAAACATAAAAATAATCAAAATTTGGGAGATCAGAAAATTGGTTGTACTTACTTTTAAGTCATATCCCAAATCTATATAAATAACTACACAAAATAAACAAATATACGTAATTCATGTCATCGAAAATAGTTAATTAATTATCGGCAAGAAACTGACGAACTGTTGTAATATGATAAACAAAACCTGTATAAAAAGTTAATTACGTTTGGTGGCAAGGGAACAACTTAACGTATCCTTCGTTACGTAATTACGTAAAAACAAATATCGTAGTCGTACTCAGGAACACTCATCATTCTATTAAAGTTTAATTACTAGACTGTAGCTGAAAATTACAATAAATACTTAATGGTAGCCAAGTATGATTGCTAACAACGTTGTAAGAACTTAATTGCGTGTCCCTCTAGATCTTACAATGATTAATTTTCTCATCTGAAATCTTGCATCTCTCTCTCTCTCTCTCTCTCTCTCTCTCTCTCTCTCTCTCTCTCTCTCAACAGTGAAAGTTACTGAAATGCAATCGTCTGTTCGCGGGGGAATAATGAAAGATAAATGACGATTGTTCCAACAAGAAAACATTTTGATTGCAGGCAACGACGCAGTTGAGTTTCGGTTACAAGAAAACTATTGCCCTCACGAAAAAAAAAAAAAAAAAGATTATCGATTATAAACAGAAAAGTAAACCACACATATTGCTGGAAATCAAAATGAAGAGAAAATAATTGCCCTACACAAGTGAAAATCTCCTTGTGGGAAAATATTTTGTGCACTGCGCGCTAGATTTCTCATAAAACATTTCACATTGCCGAAAAAAGAATATTTCCTTGAAAAGGATTATAACACTTAAAAAGATATAGGAACTGAACCAACTCTCCCAACTTTGTGTTTTCTATTCAAAATCATGCATTGAAAAGTGGTTAAAATGCATTATTATTATTATTATTATTATTATTATTATTATTATTATTATTATTATTATTATTATTATTATTATTATTAGCAAAACTATAAAAGAGAAACTGAGCAAAAGAAATGACAAATAAACTATATATGAGAAGTAACGAGTAAAAACGTTTAATTATTTTAAGATCAGTAACAACGTTGAAATAGATCTGTCATATATAATCATGAAAACTTATGTCAACCTGTTCAATAGGAAACAAATTTGAACTTCTGAAGCTCCAACGACTCAAACCCCAGATAAAGATAATTTCACAATCGTGAAAGTTAGAATAAAACTTCTAGAATACTGTATAGTATTAAGCCTAATGATAGTGGAGGCAAGATTGTTAGAAGTAACTGCCAATCTAGTACTACGTGCAGGATAGGACAGTCTGAGAAGAACTGAATGCAAAGGATGTACAAAATTATGAAAGATCTTATACAACATGTTCAAAGAACTAACTGAACAACAGTGCAGGAGATTAATATCCATTTCAGGATTAAGGGAATTATAGGCGGAAAGATTTGTCCAACTAGTTAGATGAGAATCAGCAGCTCAAGACCAGACAAGAGAATAACACTCAAAAACAGGGTAGAATGAATTACAACATTTCCTCAGAGTAGATTGATCACCGAATCTCTCTCTCTCTCTCTCTCTCTCTCTCTCTCTCTCTCTCTCTCTCTCTCTCTCTCTCTCTCTCTCTATATATATATATATATATATATATATATATATATATATATATATATATATATATATATATATATATATATATATATATATATACACACGTGTGTGTGTGTGTGAAATTGAAGAAGAAACAGACCGAAGGTGTTTCTCAAAAGTAAATTTGCAATCAAGAATTACATTCTTAGAAGTTTAAATGAGCTGTATATAGTTAAAGAGTCGCTGTCAATGCAAAGATCTGAATGTGTAGGAGCAACTGTTCTTGCCCAACTTGAAAGTATATTTTGAGTCTTGTTAAGGTTCAACTTTATCCCCCACAATTTATGTCATGCATTATTTCTAGCTATATCTCTATTAAGCATATGCAAATACTATAAACTGCAGTAAGATTTGATATACCGTGGTAGTTGTAGTAGTTGAGGTACGGTAACACTGGTAGTATTAATAACATTTCCAGATGAATCTGGCTGAATGGCTCTCCCAAATTATCTATAAAGTCTTTTAACGTATATGGCCATACGTATAAATAGGTATGCTGAAGGTGATCATCTGTTCCCTTGTTTGCAATTTGGTTTTCACAAAGGCCTTGCAGCATGTGATGCTCTTCTTACAATTTCAAATACTGTACTGAAATCCCTTGACAGTGGTCAGGATGTTCGCATAATTGGCCTTGATTTTAGTACTGCCTTTGGCCATATTGATTATGATATCCTTGTCGTAAAATCTCAAGCTGTTGGGAGTAGGTGGCTCTTTATTAAGCATCATTACTGAATTTTTAAGTGATAGATTACGAAGAGTATAGGAATGTGATATCTGGAGTTCCTCAAGGTAGTGTTCTCGGACCATCGCTTTTCACAATATTTACACATGATAAGTGGTTTGGCCTAGAAAACAAGCTCGTTTCATATACAGATGATGCTACTCTCTCTGCATCAACTCCATCTCATGAATGTAGATCTGGGATTGTTAAATCCCTTAATAGAGATCTAGCTAAAATTAGTGTATGGTGCAAATTATGGGGCATGAGGTTGAACCCTAACAAACTAAAATCATGATTGTAAGAAGGTCGAGAACAATGGCTACTCAACATCTAGATCAATGCATTGATAATGTTTCTTTAGCTCTATAAGACTCCTTTAAAAATTTAGGTGTGATTCTTGATGGCAAATTTACTTTTGAGATAATCTTAAGAATTTCGTTTATCTATCTTTTCCTTCTCCCTTGTTTCGACTATTGTTCTCCTGTCTGTTCTCCAGCTGCTCAATCTCATCTCAAGTTGTTGGAAAAAGGTCTATCGAATTTCTTATTTCTGCTCTACCTTTTAATTTCTGGTACGGTCTTTGAGTTAGTTCTTTATGCATATTGCATAAGATGTTTCATAATTCTGACCATCCTTTGCATTTAGATCTCCCCAGAGTGTATAATCCTGTATGTAGTACTAAGTATACTGTTAATTATAACAAGGCATGCTTTTCTATTATAAGGCTCAATACTAAACAGCATTTTAAAAGTTTTACTCCAGTTGTGAGAGCATTGTGGAATGATCTTCCTAATTGGACAGTTAAATTGGTGGACTACGGAAGTTCAAACCTGGACCGAATGATTTTATGTTGAACAAGCTGACATGAGGTTGTCTTCATATATTATACAGTATATGACATCTATATCAAAGTTGTTACTGATATTAAGATATTTTACATTTGTTATTCGTTGCTTCTCATAAAGTTTATTAATTTCCTTATTTCCTTTCCTCACTGGGCTCTTTTTCCCTAGGGCTTGAAGCATCTTGCTTTTCTAATAAGGGTTGTAGCTTAGCTTGTAATAATAATAATAATAATACAAGTAATAATAATAATAATAATAATAATAATAATAATAATAATAATAATATCTACGAATTTGGAAGGCTTAACGTTGCACTCCTATATATGATTGCTATCCTGCATAAAAAAAAAACAATTAAATCTTTAGAAAACAAACACCTAATGATGAAAATAAAAGAAAGAACTTCTTTATCTCGTAAATTTCAGAAAAGGCAACTTATGCTATAATGTATCGTAATATTCAAGATTAGACAGAAATATTGAATGCAATCACTACAAGGTATATATCCCTGTACGGAGCATAAATACTCGCAATATCGAATTAACTCTGTCTCGGAATCAAGAGACCAAGGGGGAATTAAGTTTATGATAATAGTTTATGGTTAGCTTTGGATTCAAACTTGGACCGTGGAAACTGAGGTTCCAGTGACTTCAGTTAGGTTTGTCTGTTTTTTGTTTTTTAACCTTTCTTAATACTATCTAAAACACCCAACTCTTAGCTTACATACACTCTGGGGTTTTATTCTTAATTTATCTATGCACATAACAGAAACTCCACAATCCACGCACAACTAAACAATAAATGTACCCTCGTCTTAGAACCCCTTTTCCAACGAAAAAATCATGCCCCAATTTAAAACATATAGCACAGGCTTTGGATTTATCGTGAAAACTTTCAGTTGCTCTCAACTCATTACAATTCATATTGCACATCTACAAGAACCTCAATTTTACAACCTCACTAGTTATCGAAAGTTTTACTTGGATGATAAATTTGCTTTATATAACTCTTTTTTCCACTTTTTTATTCTAAAGCAGGGAAGGGAAGGGGAAATTATCCCTCATCTTGCATATGCAAGGTTGAAAGTCTCTATTCATAAAAGAGAACTTAAAGGTTCAAAATAGAATGACGCACATACTTCTGGAATTTTTCTTTCATTCAAATAGACCTTATTCAACGGTGTCAGCTGGTCATTTGACACAATTATTCAGTTGTGCCACTTTGAATTCCATCAATAACTAGCATCACTTGTCTTTTCTATCTTTTAACTTATACACTGCATCCAAAACAGCCACATCAATTATCACTCTGAAATTTGTTGATCCTTTCCATGCTTGCATCAAACAGATAGCCCTGATTCACTTCTACCTTTAACGACTCTTTCAGTTTTAGAAAATGCATCTTCTTCAGCCAGTATCACTCTTCTAATATGCTTACAACTTACTTTTGTGTGTAGTTACTTTTCTCAAATACTACCTTCTTTTTCTACCTGATGAACTTGGTAAATTTAAAAAACTAATTTTTACTACTTCCTACCTTCTTTCAAATACTTAGTCCTCAATTACCATATTAATTCAATACGTGACCCTCTCTTCTGACTTGTAATTACACATCAAAATACTTTTATGTCAAATCTATAAACCTCTAACTTTACTGGCTCACCGTGAACAATTTTTGGTCCTTCTCTTGTATACCTATATTCATCCAGAAGTTTCTTGTTAACAAAGTGACCTCATATTTCTCTTAAACACCCTTTCACGCCCATATGCAGTTTCATCTGTGATATTACTATGTGATGTTCTCAATTCTATCAAACCTATTTAATTTTGTTTAACGTCACATTGTTCGCCATTTCTCTTCAACTAAAACTTTTTGCAATTTTCTATTATGCTATAACCATGGGCTGATTAGATTATATTTACAGCAACTTCTATTTCCACCGCTAAATCCATAAATTGACTTATGTTTACTAGGAAATACTTTCCTTTACCATTGTCTTCTTTCCAACCATCCATATTGTAGTATAATCTCACCAATTAAGACCTCCTCAAACACATTTTCACAATATTCTGATCATTCTTATAAACAATAATCTCTCCAAATTTGATAACTGCCATCTCTTTCTTTACACCACACCTCTATATCAACACCATTGCAGATTACTTACTCTTAAGATTTCTCAACATCCAGGCATGCAGTTTCATTCTATCCCACATCCAATCCTTATTATTTTCGCTTTCATTGCCATAATCATATTCACTTACCATCACTCTCAATTTGAGTCTTCTAAGCATCCCGAATACTGTCCTTATACCAGTTACCCTTTCCCTAGCCCTACATTTTCCAAGTACATTATACACAATCACGCTTTTCTCTTCTGGAACCTAATAGTATGCCCCTGTTCAATAAGCTCACATTGCTTTCCTAGAAAACTAAACTGTTTTGCACTTTTTCTCTTGTATACCACAACAACGAATGTTAAAAATTTCTGGTATCTAATTATTTTCTTCCTTCTCTCTCTGGTAATATAAGTACGATGTATAATAAGCAAATAAGTTGAAGTGAGTTGAGTAAGCGAACTTATAAAAGAGTATGTGCCCAAAGATTATATATCGATGATAAAAGTTGGATTTGACAAATTGGGAATAATATAATAATTAAAAGCGATACTTGGTGATATATTACTTGGGGCACAAACAGTAGTTTGTTAGTGTCAAAGAGTTGTACAAACAACTTTTTTCAATAAATCCTCCTAGCTTCATCTTGCCTGTTTCCCATTTGTATAATAAAAGTGACAACTTACTTAAGATACTGAATCTTTTATATATTGGGGGAATATTAACCTCATATAAATCTTCATTCGAGGAAAAATAAAGTTTCAATGATCTCACGAAGGGATCAACCATCATAAATAATAAGGTAACTATATAGGAACCTGATATATAAGGAAAACAGAGTTTGCCGAGAAAAAAATAATGAAAACAAGGGGAAGAGAGCGCGTTGAGAAAACCTGAAAACGAATATTTTGCTTCCTTCAACGAAATTTTTTTTTCCCCACCCGGTCATCCGAACTGGAACATCAGGACCACAAGAACTGATTTGCCTATCAACGTCGTATGCCGTCGACATGGTAAAATGAACCTGGGCTGGAGAAGAGAAAAACGCGAATTTCGAGGGGAAGAAGCAGGGAGAGAGAAATGCGTTTCTTAATTTTCTCATAATTATTGGAATGAGACAAAGAAGAGAGACAACAGCTTGGAGAATAATATATTAATATAATACAAAAGAGAGAGAGAGAGAGAGAGAGAGAGAGAGAGAGAGAGAGAGAGAGAGAGAGAGAGAGAGAGAGAGAGAGAAATCTAATCAGGAAAATGTAATAATAGAACAAAGTCATAAGATTAACCACAGATAAATTTTTAACCACACATTTACATAAATATCCAAGACCTTCACAAAAAAAAAAAGTGGGAAAATTAAGACATTTTTACATATGTCTATACTTGATATGCACACACCCAAACACATACACACAAATACACAAACATACATATATATATATATATATATATATATATATATATATATATATATATATGTGTGTGTGTGTGTGTATGTGTGAATGAAAATATAATATAAGTGCTTCCTAAATTTATAGTGTTATGCTCAGTAGCAAATTTTATGAAACATCTATGTAACTGAACAGAACTAAACAATGACCATGGTAACATTTTTATGTTTCATTAAACATGATGCTATTTGGACACCCATCAACCGCAAACCTTGCAGCGGAAAAAAGCATCCATCTAAATCATTTCCAAATATTTTTCCATCAAACATGGCGGCAGATGTGATGCCCCGCGGTTAATTTTGGGTTATCTAATTTGGCACTGCGATTACGCACTTCAATTTTCTTCTAATGCGGTTACGTTGTAAATTTAGAGGCAGTCGTGAATTTTGTTTTAAAGAGGAAAATACAGCAGCTACTGCCAGTATTGATTATAAATGCAACTACTATAATTAGTTACAAATAGATAAAACTATTGGACGATCTTGTGTACGTGAATCCTTATTGTCATCTACAACGAATTGCTATTTGAGGAATTTTTTTTTTAATATTTTTCCTTTATCACAGAGTTAATACATGAGACTCTTCCAACATGTTCCTTTCGAATTCCATATGATAAACAGGAGTAACAGTGAAATACATGGTCAAAACCAATTGGTTACATTTCAATTCTGCCGAGCGGGATAATTAGCCAACACTTGACGTCTAAAATTGCTAACCCCTAGGAGACTATGAACTGTATCACCCGAAGAACTTAGGTGAAGGTTATATCTTTATTACATAAAAATCATTCATTACGAATAATTATACTCAGAAATAATTTTGAGGGTAAAATGATTGACTAAGAATACCTTTTAACAGTGGGAAAATTTCATTACTTCTTAAAAGCGCGCTTTATCACGTGTTCACATGACGCGTGATGTAACTGAAGGGACAGATTTTCTATTTCTATCACAGGCATATACGAATTATAACTCTGTTGAGCCCATATCCGTGAGGATTATTCCGAAGACCTAGCGCTAGGCAAAATCAGATGGACCGATTGCGGCTGCGGCATAAACTATATTGCGAAGTATTAGAATACAACTGTGAATGGACAGAAACATAGGACTTGTAAGTACGTTGCTAAATGAATATCAAGCTTACTGACTATCAATATTGACAGTTCCGTAGCATAGTGCGACTTCGTATTTTTAGTCATTGAAGTAAAACCAAATATCAACCTCGGTAAATGGTAGATATATTAGGGATCAAATTAAATCAATACTTTGATTAATGTGATCTCAAACTATGAAATTTAAATGTCGTCAAAAATTCACATGTTAATAGATATCCCTTTGGTCGTTAAATAATATTATTAGCAATAAATAAGGATTTAATCATAATAGTTGCAATATTAATAATAATATAGTCACTTTACGTAAGGTTTTGCCTATTTAGCTGACATATTTCCTCGTAGAAATACTTGTGGCAGTATTTTCCTTTTTGTTACCGAATGAAATGCAGGAGAAAGAAGAACTTCGATTGACCTTTAGTGCAGTAGTTAGCAATGAAGATGTGTTTCCTTGTTCTGCACGGACATAGAAAAGACTTTCAGGGAGACAGGATAAAGCTAGAGACATGGAAATAACAGTAACACATTTTTCAAAGCATGAATAGCTATTACTAGGGTATGGAGTAATTCTTTCTTCGCGGGAAAATAATCTGCTTTATGCAGCAGCAAACACACACACACACAAAACATCATACGATAAGAGAACTTTCGAATCTATTGTACGGTAATCTTCAAAATCATAAATTTGTTCAAGAATCCCATTAACAACATTGAAAATATTCATAAAACTTGAAACATTTCTTTATGAACCATTAGGGACATTGAGACAATATGTATCTTGGTTATCACCTGCTATGTCAAACCAGCAGAGTACTTCCACAATAGTTCCTTCACAAAACCTGCCATCGCTTCTTTACTCACAGACGGAGACCCATTCACGTTTTAGTTTCCGGAACTCCAGATAAGTCATTTGCACGGGTACTGTTTTTGGCGGGGTGTGGTTCAAGTTTATATAAAACAGCTAAACCGTATTTCAGCCATAATATATCAACGATATTTATACCCGCTAGGTAGCTTACATTATAGATGTTCAGCTATAGAAAAGAGGTTCTTTACGATTCAGGCATATACTTGTTCTCATATAGGAACAAATATATGATCTATTCTTAAAGGTGACTCGATTATGATTGCTTTTGTTACTGTGGTATTGTGCACTTTACACTTTTTTTGGTAGTTGGGAGACCCACCTAAAAGTAGACTGTTTGCGATCAATATGGATTTTTTTCATTGAACAATAATTGTGATTATATTTATCAATTTTTTCATTGAACAATAATTGCGATTATATTTATATAGGAGTTATAATTCAAATCACTACCTAACTCTCCAAAAGCTGCTAAAATCTCATATCATTAAAAATTATTGAAATAAAAAAAAAAACATGTCACAAATAAAAACTTTAATACTCCGGTTATCAAAGAAATGCAATTGGTAAAGTTGCTAATGATGTCAAATAAAAGATTACCTTAGTTGTCCTAAGTGCTAATTAATATGAGCAATAATTGAAATGAAAAACTGCCAAAAAAACTAAATGAGAATTTAATACTAATAATCAAAAAACTAAATTCGCAGAAGACTAATTAATCATAATTGAAAATAACGACAAAAACAACTCATATTTGATTAATTCTACGAGGGAAGATATTCCCACCTCCATACTTAGCGAATTGAATAACTAGCTCTTTTATCTTACTTCCGGAACGTAGCGCGGTAATAGGTTTTAATTCTCGAAGCGTAAATCTATTGTTCATCGCTAATTACTGAAATGGGCTCATTTAAGTATATGGCATCGGCACCGGTAGTTTAGAAATGATAGTTTTCTTCATTTGCGTTAACATGTATTCAGCGTGTGAGAGAGAGAGAGAGAGAGAGAGAGAGAGAGAGAGAGAGAGAGAGAGAGAGAGAGAGAGAGAGAGAGAGAGAGAAATTCATAAATAATTTTTTCCAAAAATCAAATTCCAGGGCGGGTAAAGAGCGCGATAATCAATGACTTCAACTAAATTTGTAATCATTGGAGAATTGTGTCTTTAAAAATTTGTAAATGAGGAACTCAAGGGAAAATATAATGATGAATCCATTGACCGAATGGCAGTAAACAAACCTGTGATGTTTGCGTGAAGATGATAAAGTTTCTCGAAAATAATTAAATAATTTCTGGTAAAAATATTAAGAATTAAGTTTTACTTTTAAAGATTGGGAAAACACAAAAGATTCTGATGCACCATAAAACTGAGATAATTTTCTTTTAGGCAAATATTACTTATTCATTTCGTGACAATATTTTAGAAAAAGAATAAGATACTTCGAATGTTTGCAAAAAAAGATCCATTAGGAAATACATTCATAATCTTGAGAGAGAGAGAGAGAGAGAGAGAGAGAGAGAGAGAGAGAGAGAGAGAGAGAGAGAGAGAGAGAGAGAGAGAGAGAGAGAGAGAGATTCTTCTGATAAAAGGAGTGGATTTTATTATTACATTTTCGAAGAGTTAAGAGTTCGGAAGATAAAAAAAATAAAACGTTTCCTTTTCTCACTGTATAAAATGGACGTTAACGAGGTCTGATTGACAAAGAACCCACAATCTCCGGAATTCAGACTTTAAATAATATCTAGTTTTCAAAGTTATGTTGGAGAAGAGGGAGTTCGAGCAGCCTGTGTTAAAAATAATGCTAACATAATAAACGTGTGCGTCCAAGTGTTAGTTTGCTATTCCAGCCATTTGTTACATTACTTATAGTAAGTTTTATTTGTCTTTAAACAGACTTTCTACAAGAATTAATATTCTATGACAAGTAACTGAATAATTCAATAATTTACACAAGACTTTCGTTTTCATATTATATGACATTCACAATTATGGCCTGCCATGAATGTTTTCTACATAAAACCACTGTCACCAACGTGTTGAAATAATGGGGAACATTAGAAAGGATCGGCCTGCATTTTTTTTTAAAGGGAATTGTCCCATAAGCGATCCACAATAAGTATTCGTCGCGGATATGTTGCCAAAATACATCATAAAACTAAAAGAAGTAGATACTGGGAAACTCATACCTTAGAAAGAGCTGCATTGAAAGAAGCTTTCAATTCTGTTACTTTGGCGTCCCTTGGTGTAAGATTAGGATTGACTTGCACTCTTAGGAAGGCTTTAACGAAACACAGAAAAAAACAGGATTCAAGCTCCTAAAGGACAGGGGAGGAAACATTTACCAAGTAACTTGAATTGTCAATAAGAGTCAGCAGCGAGAAGTGTAATGTTCTCAAATACGGATTTATTAAATATCTGTATATTTACATATAGTTTCACAGGTTTCATTGCTTCACTAGTCTTAATATATTTGTTTTGTTCCTCAAATAGAATCAATGTCTTTTTGGCCTTTTCTTTAATTAAGTAAATATATAGTCATTAACCATTATAAGCAGAAAATAACAAGTCCAATACAAATCATGTTTAGTAAGTTGGGATATAGTAAATCAATGATGCAGATATATATCGTCGATAAAGAAAGATATACGTGATTTCTCTAAAATCTGTCTATTGTCATGACTTGTACTACAAGCAACCAACTAACCCATAAAATAACGTAAAAGATTGCATGTCCCATTCTTTAAGGCAGATCATCAATTGTTTTACATTACAAAATATAAAGGAAAAAGTAGTTTTATGGAGAAAAATGCTCAATCTCGGATATTGAAACTTAAATAAAGTTCGACTTAGATATATCATAAAATTATTTCTTTAAATTTAGGAAATCGAACAATGTTACAGTTTTACAACTTAAAATGAGTAGTAAATAATTTCATGTTTTTTTCCGAATTGTAAGATGACTCCGAAGGTTGAAAGCTGTGTTTGTCAAGCGACTTTCATGTTTGTTACTCATGATGTGGTCAAATGATGTTATTAAGGATGACTAGTGTCCCTACTTGTCCAATGAGATCAATACTGGAAGAAACAAGAGACAATAGTAAATACCAAATAATCTGTTAATTGTGTATGGAAATGATTGAATATAATTTTTTTTTCCATATTCAGTATAAAAACATACTTGATAAAAACCAATTCTGCTATGTGCAGTAAGTGAAACAATGTATAAAAACACCTGAATGAGAGAAAACAGTTTGCAATAAAGCATTCAAACTATTTTACTTACTTTTCATAATTTACATAAACAAAAGTAAGAAAATGCTATGACTATCTGGAGATCAGACAATTTTCTACCATGGACACATAAGCAAAAAATAACTTTTTATCTTTACATATATGTATACTAGCTATTCAACTAATCTTATATAGTTTGTATCATGTAACTGTAAACGAGAAATA
>NC_090768.1:45751081-45776081 GCF_036898095.1 Palaemon carinicauda
TAGGACACGCTGACATGCCACGTTCTGATTAGCTTTCTAACTTTTTGTTGTTAAAGTTTCTGTACAACTTAGTTTGAAGCCTTATGGTTTTGTATGTGCAGATGTGATGCACATAATACTGTATGATACCTGATTTGTTCAGGAGAGAAAACAGGATGTCCATGAATGGGAAACATAAATAGTGATTGTGTCTCGGGTATAAGGTATAAAGATGGGGGAAGTAGAAGCTCTTGTAAAGTCAGGAATATTATGGTATTATTATGGTGTTATGTAGATGTATAAAAATGTGTTATTTTGCCCATTATATAAGTAAGACTGACAATAACACTGAGCTATCATAAACCTTGATAATAAAAACTAGGGTAACAAAGAAAAAGATTCAGTAAAGGTATCAAAGGGAATATTTGAGTGGCAATAAAAGAAAAAATTAATATGAATAAAATGTGAGAAAAAGATGGACAATAATACAAAAATAAGAGGGGTGAAGGTAAACAGAACTTTCGTGGGGTTAAGTAGTTGTTCTTTAAGAAGGTAATGAAAAATGAAAAGTTGGAACAACAAATGGATCTCAAATTAAAAGACTAAAGAGGAGAAATGTTTTCTAAGAAGACTTCCCCCTGGTCGATGTAATGATTATTTTGACGATTTGTTGATCATATATGACAAATGAGAGGTATAGCAAGAGATAAAAGATTTGAAAGTTAAGTGTAAAGATGAGATTGCTTGTGGAAGGGACTTGAGTAGGTAAGACCTATGATTAGGAGACTGAAAACTGACAAGACACCAGGAATATATAAGATTATAAAAAAGATAATGAGATACAGTGGTAATAGTGTGATTGAGTGGCTAACCAAGGTTAGTAAGGTATCACAGAATCACTAAAGGTTCCTAAAGGAATGGATGAAAGAATCGGTTTTCATGTCGTAGATAGATTATGGGGTTAAATACAACTGTAGAGTTAGAGGGGGTCATAACGTAAATCAGAATACCAGGGTCAGGGCATGTTAGAACTTTGATTATGAAAGTAAAACAGGTGACAGGAGGCCTGATAGAAGAATAAAAATAAAATTTAGACAGAATAGACTTCGTGTGAATCAATGCTTTGTTACAAAGAAGCTATTAGAGATTTTTAAAAGTAAAGGGAAAACAATGTATGCATCATAACAAACTACGCAAAAGTTTATGATATAATTATTATAGAAGAAAATTATAGGTTGCTAATATTGTACGGTAACTGAAGGTTAGCTGTTGACAGTATCTCCTGCAGGCAGAAGAACGAATAGTTTGGTGAGAAAATGAGTTTGAGACAAGGATGTCTTGTCTCCAATGCTGTTCAATATCTTTAAGGTTTAATTATTGTGTATTTCGGAGTAAAAATTAAAGATGGTGGTAAGATTAGAGATGAGGAGTTTCAAAATGGGTGAGGTAAATAACATAGGAGGAATGGTGTGTGAAAAAGATTGGGAACATGGTATCCTATGACGAGATTGTTTAACAAAGGATATGCGGTTATTGAGAGTGAGTGGAATGGAAAAGGTTGAAACTGCTGAACTAAGATAGCTGTGTGATATACGAATTGATAGATTGAGATATATATATATATATATATATATATATATATATATAAAAAACCAACAAAGTAATACTAACGGACACTACAGTACTGGTGATTCACAAAGAATTATATAAAAGACAAACATTATATTCTGGTATACACATTGAATATTCAAGCTCTTATATTAAGTAAATATTTCAAATCTTAATTTTGAAATTAACTACGGGCATATTCTGTAAATTTTATTGCATTCTTATCTTTAACTCAACTGCGGGACAAAACTTAGTAATGACTATTAGTATAAAAATAAGTAATTCAAACACAATTTTGTATGAAGCCTGAAGCAGTAATCAAACGCAGAAAATACACCGCAATCAAGCTTTATTTGCATAATTTCCATGGAAGGGTGGATAAAAAATATTTAATTGCATTTCAAAGGAATTCCAAATTTACTACATCGAAGCGTTCATCACAACCAAAATTATCTTTTAAAACTATATCAAAATCATGTTTGATAAATATTTCCTGAATCCTTAAAATTCCAGCATTGCTGAAGATTTAAACAATGGCAGAATGATAGCACAATTTCTAAAATTGACTTATTTCAAATTTCAATCACACCCAAAAATATCCCTTGCATGACAACAACGGGTACTACTTTAAATGATCAGTTGTACTACTTGTACCATAAACATCCCCCAAAAAATTCACATGAAAAATTAAACATTCTAAGAGGCTGTAATGTCACTTAATAGCTCAAAGAACCAACTCTTTGTGTTTTCGGTTCGCTTAATTGTACCATAAACATCGCCCCCAAAAAATCACATCTAAAAAATCAAACATTCTAAGAGGCTGTAATGTCACTTAAAAGCTCAAAGAACCAACTCTTTGTGTTTTCGGTTCGCTTAATTGTACTATAAACATCCCCCAAAAAATTCACACTAAAAAATTACACATGTTAAGAGGCTGTAATGTCACTTCATAGCTCAAAGAACCTTCTCTTTCTCCCCATTTTTATAATATGTGAAGGATTGTAATCTGAGTATGCATACATTAGGAAATTGAAATGAAGAAATACAAAATATTTTGCTTTTACTGAAGATGTTCTCAAGAAAACTACTTACAATCGAAAAGGAAATTTATATAGATGATTCCGTTTTACCAAGATTGTTAGGATAATCTCTCGAGGGGAGGATTATTGTGTATGTTTTAAGAACTTAAAAAAATCACAGTATTATGAGTAGTAGTTTTTCATGTAATTTCTCAGTCATATCTATATCAATAACGTTAATGAATTGTCCTTTCTAATAAATCTACTACAACGCATACAGATCTAAAGCGGTGTACTTATTAAGAAAGGGAAAAATTTAAATGCACTGTAGGAAATCTAGAAGGCTTTAGAATGAAAAAAACGAATGTATCCATGCCTACGTGGAAGTTGTAAAGGAAGTAATGTTACTTCAGATAAGTCTCCATTCAGAAATTAATGTTATATCCTAGTAAATAGAGGGTTCTTTGTAAAAGTATTTTTATCAAGTGAATAAGAACATTTTAAGTAACCTCCTATGAAATTACGTAAATGTAAAGTTCTTTTATTATAAAGATTCTTACGCGAGCGTTTTAGGGCGAGTTTATTTTTTGATATACCACTCGACAGATGTAAGATATGTACCTGGTAGTCAACTTGATAGCAAGAGTCCTCGGAAGCAGATCAAAAGTTCAAGTTTCCATTCAGCTACTGATACTCTACTCTCTTGTACATCTCTGATCTTTATGGTGTTTTAATTTGACTGTGATCTATTCACTGGTACATCTCTGATCTCCATAATAATAACTTCATTGTTTGAATTGCTCAAGTGTTAACATAACTGTCTAAGCCTAGTACCATTTATGTGTTTAAATTGCTCATAGTATGTAAAATAAATAGTCTAAGCATAGTGTTATATTGTGCTTGAATTGCTTTAAAGAAACGAAGTGTTATGAACTCAGTTGAATAGCTGTTTTGTCTGTAAGTCTAATTACTAAGCCTAAACTTCTACATAAGTTGAAGCTAACGAAATAAAGTTGTGTATTTTTCTGTTAGTCGAAACAAATTGAATAATCTGGATCCGTGCTCTGCCTGTAGCAGCGCATAAGCTTCTTTAGTATTTCTTTAATGCAATACAATACTTTTGAGATTTCTCACGACTTAGCACAGGCGAGTACGGATCAAGATGTAAATTTAGAGATTATGTAATATATTCAGTGAAATCTGACTGATACTGCTTTACTTGTACTAGGTAATATTTCTGTAAAAAATTTATTTTCTCTTAAAAATTGTAGCAAAATTATATTTTTGTAAACGATTCTTATTATTTCATCTTTTGAATTTTTTATAACTGTATCTACCTTGACTTTAATCATTATTACTCTTAAAACTATTTAAATTTTACACTTAAAAGAACTCTAATTTAAAGCTTTTCAAATAATTGATATTCTTGATTGATTTTCTGAACACTTAAAACAACAAAAGTGTAACAAAGTTGTTGCCCGGACAGTTGACTCTAGTTCACAGTTTTATACAATAAAAAGTCAGTATGGCAGAAGCAAGGAAATTTACTGAGATTGATAAAACCTAAATTTATGAAGGGGACGAGTTAAGAGATTTTATAAAAGACAGAGAAGAAAGAGACAGAGGGAAAAGAAAAAAAAAAGATATGAAAGAGAAAAATGTAAAAGAAAAAAAGACATGAAAGAGATAGAGAAGAAAAGGACAGTGCAGAGAGCAAAAACATTAATATACGAGAGAGAGGAATAGAGAGGAGAATAGGAGGAAGAAATTTTAGAGCAGCAGAACGAGACTTTGAAAGGTTGCAGTTGGAGTTGGAAACAGAAACAGACATCTGGAATGACTTTGTCTGTGACTTGAATACATTTCCCTAAGCTTACAATTTTAAATGAAGTGACGACATGGATGCTTACCTACAACGAACTACTGTTTAAGTAACAGCTGCACGAATCTTCAAGTGCAAACCAGTCATTATAGTGTATTAAGGAATTTGACTAATAAAAGGTATATAATTGAAAAACGTCCCTCAAATGAAATTATTACTCAAAGAGTAAGGATATAAAACTCAGAAAATCATCAGCAACTCATATTTTTTTTCTCTGGTTAGAACCTGGAAGGTCATATCTCTTCATAAATCTAATGCATCCCGTGATGTGTCAGGAGTGTCGTCTCCGTTTTGGAAAATATGAAAATGTAAAAGCTTTAGGAGAAAATTACTTTTATATATCTCTTCCTTTGAACACGTTTGTTCCATTCATTTGGATAATTTGCCCAGGATTTCCCGGCAGATAAAATCTCTTCGTCTAATCCCTCTCCCTTGTCTATTGAATTTTGATTACATTTTCAGTTAACTTTACCTCAAAGAGCTGTACTTTACTTCTACCTTTGCCAGACAACAGAACTGAATATATTCCATTTCCGACGACGTCAAAACCAATTCCTTCGAGCTCCGAGAAATGAAATCTTACCTCAAAGTAAATAGATAATGCTTTTGATATACATACGTATTTAGGTTGATTGCGCTTGAAAAAAAAAATGCATTTTTTTTTCACAATTAGACTGTCCAAGTTTCCACTAGAAAATTTGATTAAACTACTATTTATAATATCTCGTACTTTAAGTAAGTAATGTTTCCCCTTCTAAGTTTGAAAATGGCTTTAGGGTTAAAACGCCGCTCCATCGTTTTCTTGTATACATAATAAAATATCCAGGCCATTAAATCGTGTTCCTTGAGAATTATATGAATATAAAATACCCTTACATGCTAACTCACTTCACGACTGACCTTTGAACTTTAGACCTTCTCATCTCCTTCAATAATCTCAGAGACCAATGGCATTTCTAATTCCTTGAGACAGCTCCCATGTTTGCGAGCGCCTTGAGAATCTGTTTTCATTAAAAGGTCGACCTTAAAATAAGTAAGAATGTTCTTGTTATACATTTTTTCCACGACTTAATTACGTATACAATAGACGTTACAAAATATTAGGAAACATTTTCTATAGTGCTAACAGAATGTGAATACATTAGCGACTCTCTCTCTCTTTCTCTCTCTCTCTCTCTCTCTCTCTCTCTCTCTCTCTCTCTCTCTCTCTCTCTCTCTCTCTCTCTCTCTCTCTCTCTCTTATATTTTTCAGTAAATGAATTAAAATGCTGTTCATAAAAATTTTTGAAATTCAAAAGCCGCCCATTAATATTCAAGACTTCTGTTACACAAGAATGTAATGAAATCAAGTGTTTTTTTATTTTCCACTGATTCAAGAAGATAAAAAGAGAAGATGAAAAGATTTTGTAAACAGATACCTAAATTTTGATCTTGTTAAAGATTGATAAAACTGAGAGATGAAATAATCTTATCAAAAACATTCATAACTAATTATGATGGTTATTTTTGCTACTTTTTTAAAACTATCCAACATAATCCGAGTGATATAATAATGTACAGATATAATTGGAAAATATAAAGAAATTGCTATATTGACTTTTGTTTTAACATTTTGCTCAGAATTTTAGCAGCACTATTAGTCCCAGAAAACATAATTCAAACGATATGATGTAAAATAATATGTTTATACAAAACTTGCTCGAGTTTTATCATCTTTTTAATATGGTTCCAGTTATATATGATATGATAAAAGTAATCATCCATGTAGAAAAAAACTTTTGACATACATTAACAAAATATCAAGTTTCTTTTCAATAAGAAGATTATTAGCCAAGGGCATAAAAAAAAAAAAATGAATAAAATGTCAACAAAAGCAGGTCTGCGTTAATGACTTTAATCAAAGATCTACTTCAAGAGAGATTGAACGTTAAAAAAAAAGAAAAAGAAAAAAAAAAGAAGTAAATAAATAAATTGTGATGAAAAATTTTACATCGAAGTGAACATTTCTTTCTGAACGTAAAACTGTTTACATATACTGAATTATACGTCTATTACACTTCAAAAAAAAAGTTAATTAAGCAGAAATTTATTAAAAGTTCTTTCCCTTTCATCAAAAAATGTTGAGTTGCGACGAAACTCGTCAAAGGAAAGGATATCATTAGGCAAAGGATATTAGACCTCCTCTCAAGATTTTTTATAGCAATTGAAATTGAGAGAGAGAGAGAGAGAGAGAGAGAGAGAGAGAGAGAGAGAGAGAGAGAGAGAGAGAGAGAGAGAGAGAGAGAGAGAGAGAGAGAGCATATTATCATTAATCTAAGGCATGAAAGTATAATTATCTATAAAAATATCCTCTCGTGAGTGAAGAATAATTGTTCAAAGAGCTGAAATACTATTCTTTGTTTCAAAATTTAAATGTTTCAATTTTTTGTAAATCATTAATCTCTTTCTCATTTTTGACTGCAATTCACTACAGTAAACTAGTCACCAACTACGATTCACCGCGAAAATCATTAAAGCCACAGATCTAGGACGGTTTATCTGAATGGGGATCGAACAGTAGACCCATGGTTCAGGAAGTGTCTGTGACTGCTACGAGAGAGAGAGAGAGAGAGAGAGAGAGAGAGAGAGAGAGAGAGAGAGAGAGAGAGAGAGACTCTTATATTTTTCATGGATCATACTACCGCTAGAGAGTTATTGGGTCCTTTGACTGGCCACAGAATGCTACATTGAATCCCTCTCTCTGGTTAGGGCTTATCTTATCTTTGCCTACACATATACCGAATAGACCTGCCTATTTTTTTCAATATTCTTCTCTGTCTTCACACATTTGACAACACTGAGATCACCAAACAATTATTTTTGGCTCAGGGTTTAACTACTGCAATGTAATTGTTTAGGTAAAGGTAGAAGAGTCTCTAGCTATGGTAAGCAGCTCTTCTAGGAGAAGGACACTCCAAAATCAGACCATTGTTTTCTAGTCTTGGGTAGTGCCATAGCTCTATACCATGTCCTTCCACTGTCTTGGATTCAGTTGTCTTACTTAAAGGTACACTCGGCACACTATTCTACCTTATTTCTCTTCCTCTTGTTTCTTGAAGTTTTATAGTTTATATATGAAAAATCTAATTTAATGTTGTTACTGTTATTAAAATATTTTATTTTGATTCTTCATCCCTTCTCTTGTAATTTAGTTATTTCCTTGTTTCCTTCCCTAACTGGGCTATCTTTCCCTGTTGGAGCCCTTGGGCTTATAGCATCTTGCTTTTCCAGAGAAAAGGGAAGTATTGTAGAAAGCAGTTGAAAATGAATAGATAATGATAAATAAATATATAAATACCATTACATCGAGGAACTAATAAAACTATAAACTTAAGAAAAACTTAATTTATAAAGGCTTGCTAATCATAGGCCGTATTATGTATACAAAGGTCGAACATTAATAAAACCTACATGAAGGAGATTTTCACTCACAGAGATTACCCAACATGATTGAAGATCAAACTAATTATGTATAATAAATATAAGAAGTACTAATTCCATAGCATTCGAACATTTTTTTCCCTGTAAAATCAGTTAAAGTAATATCTCTAACTGGCTTTTTATGGGCGAGTAATACGAATATGGTTAAAGAATATAGCCTACCTGACACTTGCGCGCATTTTTGCCACGCACTGGCACGCATTGATACGCGCCAGTGCGTGCCACGGTGTTTTTCCCGCACTGTTCACGACCAGTTCACTACAGTTCGCGCATCGTTCACGCGACGTTCACGCAATGGCACGAATTGGCACGCGTAGTTCATGAGAAGTTCACGACACGTTCACGCGAGTTCACTCATCATTCCGCATCGTTTCCGCATCGTTCACGCCAGTTCACACGAGTTCACGAATTGGCCACCCCATATAAAAACGGGGCTTCTCCAACCCGAGGACATTCTTGGATTGGCTTCGGAAGAGACAACAATGCTTTCTGTCAGAGACACCATTGCATTGAGGAGAAGAAACGTATCTTTTTCGTTTGTATTTTTTGTTGCCCTTTATTTTTGTTTCAATAAGAAAGCATTTGAATTACATTTAAATAGCAGATATAAAATATGTACAAGTATTAAGAAAGCATTTTATTTTAACATTAAAAGCAGCAAACATGAAAAGTTTTTAGGCTGTTGATTTTAAGGTAATAGAGAAAAAAGTGTGTTGAAATAAGAAATCATTTTATTTTTACATTAAAACAGCAAACAGAAAAAATTTGTTTTGCTCTTCATTTTAAGGTAATAAAGAATAAGTATGTCGATGAAATAAAACATCATTTTATTTTTACATTCAAACAGCAAACTTAAAAATTTCTTGGGTTTATTTTTCAGTTCATTTTTACTTAAAACAAAAGTTTTGGGTCTTGATTGGTAATAGAGGAAAATAAGTGTGTGCATGAAATAAGACATCATTTTATCTTTACATTCAAACAGCAAATATAAACAATTATTAGGTTTATATTTTTCTTTCCTTTTCATTAATTTTTTTCGTTTCCTTTTTGTTTCTCTTCATTATAAAGTTATAGAAATAGTTTGAAATAAGATATCATTTTTTTTTCACATTAAAACAGCAAATATAAAAATCTATTAGGTTTATTTTTCTTTCCTTTTCATTTATTTTTCGTTTCCTTTTTGTTTCTCTTCATTATAAAGTTCACGCCACTTCCCGCATCGTTCACTCCAGTTCACGCCAGTTCCCGCACTGTTCACTCCAGTTCACTCCAGTTGGCGCATCGTTCACGACTATTTCACGGCCATTTAGTGCGTGCCAATGCGTGCCACAAACTTTAAACATTTCAAAGTTCTGGGCACGCATGGCACGCATTGGTACGCTCTGGCACGCGAGGTCCGCACTGTTCACGACATTTTCACGGCTCGTTCACGCGAGTTCGCGCATCAATGCGTGCCAGTGCGTGCCACGAATGCGTGCAAGTGTCAGGTACCCTTATGAGTGCAGATGTATTAGGGAGAACATTATGTGGCTAGTGTAATTTAGTTATGACTATTGAAGTAGTTAGTAACAATGAAATAAAACACACTGTAAATTACGTCAAAACAAGAATATTATTTGAATAAATAATGATAATTAATATATACTCCTCGAGTTATTCATTAAAGTGATTAGACTTTATAATGGCAGAAAAACTTTCAATATCCTCAAAGGTCACTGAGGTAGTATAAATCTTCAATAAAAACGTTTCTTACAATTTCGTTGAATTATTCATGAGCCACCTCGTTTGATTTTCTCGATATTCTTTTAGGTAAAATACGTTGACAAATACAAGCAGCTTCATTTCCGGGATCAAAATTTTTCTTAAACATATGAAGTCATATCACTGTATATATTTATTTTTTCTTTTACATAAATAGCCCTTTTGGAGGAGCTTCTCTAAGGGCTTCAGGTGACAGACGATTAAAAATCGATAGGCGAGAATTAATATTATGCCTTTAAAGTTTGAGGCACTCGTGTTTTGACGTTTTATTTTCTGATCTAATGGCCTTGGAATATATGTATGTCATAATCATTTGAATCCAACAGTTACAGTGTCATTGGATAAGTTCCACTTTCATTTAATGAATATCTGATGAAAAGGTTAAATAAAAACTGTAAGATAGTGCAGATGAAAGTGGTAATAATAAGAACAACAGATAGAATTAAAAGAATAGAAGAAAAGAATCTTGTGTCTATAAACAACAATATTCATATGACAGTAATGTCGACATTTTCAAAATCTACATAAAATCGAAGATTTGAATGGTATCAGCATGGAAAATTTATGTAGAAAAAAAAACTGTCATTAAAATACACAATTACTATTATAATCATCATCACCTTCAAAATTTTCAACCATACCGTTACATTTTAAGATTTACGTACGGCTAGTCAGTTGAATTTATGTGTATCGATAGATGATAATTGCAGCAAAATACGGCTAAAGTAGTTTGATGCAAACGGGGAAAGAGAACGGATGCAGCCTTGGATTGATCTGGATTATTAATAAAAACCTTTAGTATAACCTACATTGCGTCATTCAAGGCAATCGACCTTGGAACAAGATCAATATGTCTGGCTTGATAGTAAAACATAATGCAAAATTTAAAGGAAAAACAGTCAGGGAAAATTCTTTATTTCAGGCAGATAAAAATAAATTGAGTCAAGGTCATAATGTATCTGATTTATTCTTCAAACAGCATAGTTATTTTAAACACAATACTATGAATCAAATCAAAACAATGGGAAAACAAACAAATACCTATATCACCTTGAACTTGATAAAATAACAAACGTGTTTGGCATGGGACGGAAACAAAATTCTGAACTGAACACGATACCATTTATGCGCGTTGGACCTTCAGCTTGACCAAATTACACCACGCGAAGCTCTAAATGTTTCTTGCGTAATTTTGAGACAGCACACACTCATGAATAATATGAGAGTGGGAAAAATGAAAGCAAGAAAAATACAAATTTCTGAGTGACATGATATTGACCGATTGCTGTTAGATCAATTAAAGTGCATTAGTTAACGCTATGCGTACAGATCAAGTGAAAAAATGCAACTCTGTGTTTAACAAAACAATCTTCAAAGTTATAATGAGCCTGACATGATGCTCAAACAAACGTTTCGGAGTTGAGCATAATTACATTAAAGTCATTAATGCTATTCCTTCAAGAAAAAAAGGAAACTTGATTATTCATTTATCTTGATGAAAATCTTCATTCCTACATCGAATTCCATGTAATTCAGTCTAAGACACTATGATTCCAAAGTGTCGTTTCTTTCAAATGTATTTTGTTAAACTAAATTGACAACAAATAGTACAGACCTAAACACAAACTTTCATAACGATATCCTAATGAACTCAAATGTGCACTGTTCTGCGTATTCTACTAAACAATTCGCTCTTGGATTAATAGACTAATCCATGGCGATACTTTCAGCCTAATCATAATTAATAAAAAGGTAATTAAAACAAAACATAAAATGACATGTCATAAAAGAGGAATCTTCACTTTAGCGACAGAACAAAATCAAAGACAAGTAGGATAGCAATGAATGAATCAAAATTAATTATCCTTCAACTTTGAATCCTGTGTCCATGCATTTAAGATGTAATATTACATTGTACAAACACATGTTGCAATATTTACAATAACTTGTCCCATTTGATATGAGACAAAATTACATGTTTTTCTTATTCACTTTATCAGTTAATTCTTCAAACGTGTAATAGATTTCTGTAAAAGTTTGTATAAAGAAGAAAGGTGATGCACAAGTTATACCGAGAGTAAATAACCTTAGATATATTCACTAACCTCAAAAACATATATGGTATGGATAATTACTCCATGATACATAGATTTTAATAAATCAATACATGAAAAAATCTCTATATTGATGAGTTGAGAGGACATGCACCAAAGTTCCTCGGCTTTCTTAAGATATCAATAACAAAATCCCCTTATTACAACACCCCTAATGATCATAAGACATGAACATCCCAACTAATCTTCTGCCAAGTTGAAATATTGAATAACTTTAAATTGTTCGACGGAATTACTATCTTTCTCAAATCGAGTAACTCTGTCCGTTTTGGTTTAGTAAATCATTAAATATGTGATCCGTTAACTCTAATTTATTTACGCTACATCATCCATTTATTTCATCAAGCACCACATATCAAATATGAATGATAATTCAGAGAGAGAGAGAGAGAGAGAGAGAGAGAGAGAGAGAGAGAGAGAGAGAGAGAGAGGAGAGAGAGAGAGGACTCACAATCCAATCAATACAGGACAAGTTTTTGAATTAATGATGAGCTTCATTGACTCTGAATCTGACATTTTCCAGAAAACTCTACTCTCTGTCTACTCAGCACACTCTTGGGACTGATTGTGTTATCATTTGAACCTTGTAAAAATATAAGACTATTACCCCTGCACGTAAGCTGTTCATTCTTCGTCATGACTTACACAAATCTGAAACAAGCTATTGATTACATGAGTTAACCAATGGAATACAATTGCGATGAATACTCTTGCTTACAATTATATCACAGTCGTAATGGATATATGGAAATCCAGACATGAATTACAAATAAAAAGTATCACTACTTCCTTAATTAACTGGGTTGAAACTCTCGGCTAGTAACCTTTTGAAAAAGTATTCTAATACAAAGATGTATCTCATAATATGCTATTATTTCGATATGAGAGTCAGACGAAATTCTAATTTGACATCAATTCCACGTCAATAATATCTGGGTCTATCGGTTTTTATTATTTTGAAAGAAATATGCTCAACGTATTTTACAAAAACTGATAAACTATCTGGTGATATGAATACATTCATCACGTTTGGGCTCTTGGTCTAAGGCTCTTGGTCTAAAAGTACAATCTTCCTTTTACATATCAATGACGAAGCAATGGTCATGTGGTCCCTTGAGTAATATATTAAATATCCGTACAAATCTGTACTCTAGGTCTTTGAGTAAATAAGGCTCTAACTTCTTGTTTCATTGGGTTGTGTAGTGAACTTATCATAAGTTAATTTCGGGATCTTAATGGATAATTTAACCTCAGAAATAACACATGCCCTTTTTATTAGTAATACGGTTGAAATCCCCTTGCTAAAACTGTTTAAGGAAATAAATAGATTCATAAAGTTTCTAAATTAAATTTTCCGTAAGCCACGTAAGGCATAAAAACGAGAAAACTAAAACAAGTCCCTTGTAATTTTATATGTTCAAAGGTTTACGTTAAATTAAAAGCTTTTGTCCCAACCTGATGTGAAATGAAATCCTTATTTGTAAAAACAATGTCTTCTTTTTATTCTTACCACTCGCTACTCATGTCAATTCGTTTAGGTAATTAAACTTTAGTCTTACTCGAGCAACATTCTTTTACTCTAAGTACCCCGTGAAAACTTTAATGGAAGAACGATAAAATCACATGAAAGGAATCCATGTTATTTCTTCCCCTGTCCTTGTTGTAATAAAATTAGATTCCAGACGCCCATTCAACTCGTTCTCAATTCTAAGAATAAGACAAAACGATGAAACCTTTCAAAGGAGATGTACCATTTTCCTTTATCTTTTCCCTCTTTCCACTCAAGGCCTGAAAAGAAATTCTCCTTTTAGCTAAAAAGGAATCTTCTTTTTAGCCAGGTGCCAATAGCGCTGTGGACTTTTGAGTGAGATGAAAAGGAGCTTCACTTAACGGTCTGAGACGAAGAAAGACACAATGGAGAGTAGGCTCTTTGAGCTCAATTCTTTGGGGAACTGAATCCTTTACGGATGATGCTTGGTAATGCCATTTACTTCAATGCGGTAATTTGCTTTTTATAAGCTTGGCTTGTCTAATTTTCGTAGCTGGTGACACTTGCGGCGATTCCCCATACAATCTTAGTGGTCTCTAATTTTACTCTTTCCCACTGAAATTGATCCATAGATTTTTGGATGCGGCCTTAATAAATTGGCTTTAGACAGTCCTGGTGGTCCAATGAACTGAGGCTTTATAAGCATAGTGGAATATAGCTTAAACAAAGTTTTAATGTAACCTGTTTTAAAACAGATTCATTGTGTTACCATGAATACATATGAAGTATATCTACTTCCAGAAAAAAAAGTTCATACAGTCGACGACATATTTTGACCTCATTATCAATAAATTAATGAATTAATCAACAGTCCGAAATTTCTGGTATATATGACAGTTGTGAAAACTATCATTCGAAGGAACACTTGGACATAAAACAAATAAAATAGATATTATTAAAAAAAAACTCTTTATTTTGATGCGCTCACGCATCCACAAATAGGATGCGACAGAGAGCATAAACGCGTACTTCGGTCAACAAGGTTGCTGCGTTAATTGGCTGGAAAGAAATTTTATCAAAAACAGATGGTGTTGTGCAAAGCTAATGATAAGACAGTATCCTTGAAAATGGCTTTTCCTTTACTTGAAACTTATTTTATATTTACGCAAAGGCCTACGAGATAGGCAACCTAATGAATGAGTGGATAGAGAAAATTACGAAAAAAAAAAAAAAAAAGTGGACTGATCGCTTAGATGAGTAAATTTTATGGTAATCAGAGATTATGGAAGAAAGAAGACAACTACAAAGCATAACGGTTATGGGTAGGTTATGCAACTGATTAATAGAATCTAAAGGTTAAATTATAGCTAGCAGTAGGTAACTAATTTAAATAATTTGACATCTTTACTTTTTCCACATTAAATAGAAACTCTTTAAGAGAAAAACACATCCTCTCTAGTTAATTTTCCGAACCAGATCTCCTAGGGAAGTACTTTTATTTTCATTATCGTCGCTTCAATGCTTACAGGCGGTAGGAGGATGTACATGACACCAATATTTCTGCAAACCTTAGATATCGATAGGGATTGCCACGGAATCTCTTTTTTTTTCTTCTGACAAACTTCTCCCTAACCAAAAGTGGATAATATCAATTGCATTTTCTTTATTTCCTCTTTTATCATTGTAAAACCTTCACCAATAGGCTCTTGTTAATACTGAACAAAATGTCAAGTTGTGGTAATAAATACTATCTGGAAATATCAACAAATCCTTCCTTACATATCGTATCATATAATGAAAAATGCAAAGTGCTCCACAACCCAGGGGCATCAGCCGGTCTCCTCAAGATCACTTACTTTCATTCCATTTAAATACAGATATGTGAATTTTTAATACATCGGATTATACTTTTTTGTCTTGTATGCTTGAGAATTTTCTCCAGCATCTGTTTTCTCAAATTACTAAAACCTCTCCTTATAGGTCCATAGTCAGACCTGAAGGCGTATTCTTAATACAGATTAAAAAAAAAAAAAAAGCAATAACAACCACCACGCATACAATGTACATGTACAAACACATTTATGCAAGGGTTCATGCATCTGTAATACATGGACTATGGTATTTAAAATTTGGGAGAGAAAAACTAATTTGATACATAAGAATTGACCTGATCGTATTTTATTGCCGATATGAGTCATTACTTGACACTGTCATGTGACCTACCAAGAAATTCATCCCTTTAATTATAAGTCAAGTATACTCCCCTTACAATTATATATTTAAGTAGTACAAATTTTAATTACTTCAAGTTTGCATACTTTATGCTGAAAGAAATTACTGGGGGCCACCACTCCTAAATCTGATTAACTTCAATCACTTGAGGATTTGCTTTTAAAATCAAAGTGCATACCGAGAGAGAGAGAGAGAGAGAGAGAGAGAGAGAGAGAGAGAGAGTCAATATTGGCGATTCTTTAATAATTTCAAAACTCAGGACGTTCCCAGAAACTCATGGTTACTTATCATTAGAAATCTGTGTGTAAAGACGAAGGTACATATACTGTACACTTTAATCCACACTATTTCTGTCTTTCCATTACGAGGAGGTTGAACCCAAACCATTCTACTGATTTAGTTCAGAGTTAAGCACACGAAGTTTGGTCTCATACACATCCAGCATTGGAACTAGAAAAAAAAAAATATTGCAAATGGTATATGTAATTATATAGCAGAGATTAGACTTATGTACCTTTTTATAAACAGCTAAAAAATAAAGACTAAAGGTGTAATTTAGTTTATTATATTATTTCGGTACTTGACCCTCACGTCAGGAACAATGATTAAATTGCGTGGTATTTGAGTCTCACGATAGAAACAATGTTAATTAAAGCAATAAAACAAAGAGTTGTAATATAAATTGTTGTACTTTACAGTATATCAATTAGCCCTAAATGCATGACTCAACGTGAGCTTGGGCATGAACCTTATTGTATTAAAACAAAGTTAATGTCTGGAAATACACAAATTGGTCATCTGGATTTGAATTAGTATACAAACTCAATTTCAATCTGCTGGTCTCTCGTCTCTAGCCTGATGGAAGGCTTTCCGGAAGATATCAAAATCTCGCAAAGAAAACGATACAATTGAATGAAAATATTGAAATGACACAATATGAACCAGAGAGAGAGAGAGAGAGAGAGAGAGAGAGAGAGAGAGAGAGAGAGAGAGAGAGAGAGAGATTCACATTCCATCTACAGAACTGCATTTTTGAAAACAAAATTACTATCAATTAGATGTTTCGATGAAATTACATTTTGAAGCTAACACCTAGCTCCTGTATCCAGCTATCACTTCTGCATATTTGACTTTATAAAATGTAAAAAAATAAAGTGAGAGAGAGAGAGAGAGAGAGAGAGAGAGAGAGAGAGAGAGAGAGCAGGTATAAATATTGTAGTGTTTCATGGGGATTGCAAATAGTCTCTTTAAAATATAATAATGTATTCTATTTATTGGTGTTAGATTATTCGTCAATATATTTCTTTTCTGAAATATCGGACTAAATAATTTGACTCATCAATTATTATTTCATTCAAATGTGTACATTTTCGATGCCTTAAATTAAAAGAAAAATTTACCCATTTTTCTCAAATGGTTTACCGTGTAATGTTTAGTAGTATTTGGAGAAATCAACGAACAAAACTCAAAAGATTTCACCTGTTCCATACCTCTTTCCTTTCAGCATATATGATATTTACGTTTATGTCCATAACACTAATTACAGACCTTCAACACTAATTGCTTTCAACTTCCTCTCTTAACTGAATGGTTCTTCTTCTCTGGTCGCGTTTTCTTCCCTTCTCCAACGTTGTATTCCCTTTTTATTTCAATTTCACGTCTTTCATCAGCATTAATTTGAATATTTTTGTCATTAATCTACTTGTAAATGTACTGCTTTCATTTAGTTAAAATCGCTATCTAAAATCTAAATGACTCTCTCAAAGTAAGAAAAGCCTTAAGAATTGCTTAAAACTACGAATAGTAATAAAGATATGATGGAAAAAAGGTAATTTCTTTTATGCAGTCGTGTCTACAAATATAATAACATAGAAGTCTACTCACAAACATCGAATCAAGTACTGATAAGCCATTTCACCACTAATAAGATCTTTCCAAGAGAAATTCTACCTGGAGAACAACACGTCACCTTCTATTGAGGACAACAACGAAAAGCACTCAAGAGACGCTGCAGGCGAAGGAGAAGTTAATGGTCAGAATTCATCCAATAAAAGCAATGATTATAACCACGTGATCAATGACAAGGTACTACCAATACTTCAATAACACGAGTAATAGCATAATTTGTAAAAATCAGTGAAGGTCATAGGGGGGATAACATAAAAATATAACGATTAAAAACTCCTGGATAATAGTGATAATAAAAATGGGATGTTTATCCTCTATAGCTTTTACATCACAAAGCTCCTCAAAACAATTTCTTGCTATTAAATGCTTTTCCATTAACAACAAATATATCATGATATGAGTAGGCTAGAGACTTAGCAGAAATGAAAAAGCTCTCGCTCTCTCTCTCTCTCTCTCTCTCTCTCTCTCTCTCTCTCTCTCTCTCTCTCTCTCTCTCTCTCTCTCTCTTTTCCAAGTAGATTCTCATAACGCGCACATTTCTGGATAACATAGTTGAAGAAAAGCTAGGGCATGCCAAAAGGGTTGATCCCAGACATTTTCCCCACCATAATTTTATACGGCATGTAAAGAAATAAAAAGTAAGCATTTTATTGACAACTAATTACACTCCATGCAATGCAAATCCGCGTTTACCGTCGGGGATATTTTCTACGGAATGCTAATGGTTTAAGCTCGCCGTGACTCGCTTAGCCTGCAAATAAGAAAAGCATTACTGTTCTGGCAAGCGGTACATGCTGAGCCGTGCACGCTCCCCCTGTTGGTTATTATTTCTTTGGTCATTATTTCGGGGATATTTTTAAAAGAATTCTAATTCAAGAGTTTTCTGCTTATAATATATAGGTTGGGGAAACTGTCCACCTGTGTACTTAGCAGATGGGGAAAATGTTCATACCCCCAAAAGAAGATTATACCGTACACCTAAAATTACCAGAGACAGGAAGGAAAGATAGAAAACGAAAATAAGGGAATAGTAAACGGAAAGGGGAAGAATCGGTGGATGAAGTTACAAGAAAAATAGAGGGTATCTTTCTTCGAAATGGAGTGGAAATATTTGACCATTACCCCAAAGAGCCTCTTCAAATGATTGGATAAAATATCCGCTGAAGCAACTCTTTCCATTTGAATAAAAACCTTCGAAAAATTAATTGATGAAATTCAAACAACTGTGTCCAGAGACACTAGTGATTATGGGTATAGCAAGGTGTAAACATTTAGACCTTGGTTTATATCTTGCTTCTATCATAATAAGTCAACGTACAATTTTTTCAGACCATAGTTCTATATATATATATATATATATATATATATATATATATATATATATATATATATATATATATATATATATATATATATATAAATATACACACACAAACACACACACACACACACATATATATATATATATATATATATATATATAAATATATATATATATATATATATATATATATATATATATATATATATATATATATATGTATATACATATAACATGAGACTTTGGTGGCTCGTAGAATAGTGATAATCTTTTCAATGGCAAGATTCAATATCATAGTTTACTTCCCTGGAAGGGAAAATAATGATACATATGCACTCTCCAAAAACATAAATAATAATAACCAAAAGTCATTTCCAGGTGTAGTGTTTGTCAGGAGGAGATTACTTATTCCAAGGGTTATAATGACTAATGGGCTAAAAAAAGTAAAAAATCAGCTATGATCATCATTAATGGGCTTTAGAATACCCTGAATATCAATCTATGACATTGAAAAGTAGAGGGAACCTACGACTAATTTAATTACCAGGGGAGATGTCATTATCGAAGTTGTAGCATACATTTGCTAGCTAGTATAGAGTTGACATTATTATAAATTCTGGATGAGATTGTCTGACAATTCACCAATCATAGATATTAGGCTTCCTCTTGACAAGGGGGAACTGGTAGTCTCACCCAGTCATGGTTAGCAGGATATATATGATGGGAAACCTAGTAAACATGATCCATGTGTCATTCTACCTCGAATGTTAAAATGCTTAAGCATATATATATATATATATATATATATATATATATATATATATATATATATATATATATGTATATATATTTATATATATATATATTTATATATATATATATATATATATATATATATATATATATATATATATATATATATATATATATATATAATGGCATAGGGTTTAGGCAACTCTTAAGCTTTTGTGCATGTTAAGTGAAATAGAGCTTGGATTACCAGCCAAGGTAAAAGCACCATCATGAATAAATTCTCTTTTGAGTATTTATTCCCAAGGAACAGTGACAACAACAGTATAAAAACTATTATTGACTCAGTATTTGTATGAATGTCAAGCGTATTAGAAATGACTAATGACTTGATTAAAATTAAAACGAATATCCTTGGATGGAATGACCTACGAAAACCAAATTCTATTATGAATTAACTAACTTTGGAACAGGCTGAATAAAGACGAATAGAGCTAAGCCAAGCGGCTAATTAGTGAGAGCATGGCTGAATGAATCTAGTTTCTATAAAGAGAAAAAGAAAAGCAATCTAAGTTCTATAAAGAGAAAAAGAGGATCATGTAGAATTGTAGATGATGGTAAATATGGTCAAATATTCACATATTTATACGTGTATATAGATAACCAAATAAAAGTTTATGCGTTTTTTTAATATTTGAGAACAATTATTCAACAGCTATTTACTGTTGCAAAGCCTATTACACATTTACATAACATGGAATAAGAGATGGATGAAACGGTAAACTTAATAGCCACATCTAGTTACGGAAAGAGAAATATGTATACCAGAAAAATAATCCTACTTGAAATGAAAGTTTTGGTAAGACAAGCTCCAAAATATTTTACAGAAAACTAAGTATTCCAAAAACAAATAATAATTATGTTAACATTTTGTAACTAAGCGAAAAGAATAAAATCTTTGTACACTAACACTGACGCATTGAAGGAGAATGCAGCTTTACTAACATATCATCAAATCTGAATAAAACACATTTCCAAAGTGAATAAATGCATAATCGTAAGATGTATACCTACTCTAGTTCTGAAACATTTACATTTTAATTACAAATACTTTTCAAAATGGAGGTTAAACTGGAAAAAAAAAACCTGAAAGAACACCCAAAAAGGACAGACACAACCGGGACAGGCAGCAAAACCCAATTTCCTTTAAAAACTAGGAAAAAACACCTTTATTTTCAGGAGAAGCTCAAGACGGCTTGGGACGGAGGAGTTTTATGAGTGATTACTTGGTAATCCAATTTCCCTTGAGTGTTCATTTCGCAGTTGAATTATCTTTGCCTGACGCGTATTGCAGCGTTATTTGTCTATATATTTCTATTCCAAACACATTTATAAATACCAAGGAGTATAGTTCAATCATTTATTGTCATTACACACACACACACACACACACACACACACACACACACACACACACACACACATATATATATATATATATATATATATATATATATATATACATGCATGTGTGTTCGTGTGTATTCTTTTAGAGAGAGAGAGAGAGAGAGAGAGAGAGAGAGAGAGAGAGAGAGAGAGAGAGAGAGAGAGAGAGAGAGAGGTTCATCTCACTCACAGGGGGTGGCTCCTAAGGAAAACCCAAGGCAATATTCACTTCATATTTATATCTTACCAGATGAATAACAGAAGAACTTGAACTCTTTATGAAGAAAAGGTTCACGACTGTAATCGTTTCAATAACTTACTAAACGGAATCATTAGCAATGCAATAAACACCCTTCTCCACCAGACACAATGCACCATTTACGTCTCTATTGCCCCACGTTTCTATAATACTGGGGCTCTTTCTTTCCCATATATCTTCCCACGACTATAAGACTATCGTGGTGTTAAGGCCGATTCACACGACCCGTTTTCTTTCCGACAGGCTCGCCGGCGGTTAAGCGGCGTCTAGGTTTCTTATGTGTATTCAAATGCAACTGTTCACACGACCCGTCAGGCAGACGGAGGCCCTCGGACGTCGCCCTTCCGAAGCGGCTCGGCTTCCTTCCAAGAAACCTTGGCCGGTTTGACGGCCGTTAGCCATCCGTCCCAACCAACGGGTTGATGTTGTTTCGTGTTAACGAGGACCTGTATTGTACCTGTTCTTTTCGTGACCTACAACCTCGACTTTTCCTCATAGTATAGTCATAAAAATTAGAGTTAGGTTGTTGTTGACACCATAGTATGAGAGGTTAATTGAACTTGTTCAAGGTTATGAGGAGATGTTAGACCTGGCAAACAAGATGTATAGAAATAATTTACATAAAGAAAAGATATGGAAAATGGCTGTAGAGGCATTAAATAAAACAGTTGGATTTTAATATTCTTGGCATGGTGCATAAAGTATAATGAAGTTGCATAACTTATTTTATCAACACAGTTACCAACCAACATTTTAAAGTGTCAAATTTATCGTAATTTATTCGGTCTTCACGGGACAGAGTCAAAGTAAACAATGAAAACCGCGTGCAGGTAAACGGATATGGAACGCCTCGTGTGAATGTACATCATTTCCACGGCGGTTAGCCACCACCAAGGCTATATATTGGCCTTGGCCACCACCCAGCCTGTCGGAAAGAAAACGGGTCGTGTGAATCGGCCTTTACTCTCCTTACTTCCGATAATCACAGATTATGCATTAACTATCTGCTTTTTTTTCTAATATTCTAATTACTACAAACAAAATTGCTACTTTTACTATTCTTGTTCATTTGGCAAGTCCTTTTAATTCACATTTACTACACAAAAAATTTTTCATACATGTTTCAACAGTTCTTCTATAATTTTGATTCAACATCTGCGTTTCCCTTCATCCAAAAACCCATTATTCATTGAAGATTTGTTATTTCCAATTCTGAACAATCTATTTTAACATTCAATTATCAATTTTTTGGTTGTCATTTATTCTCATGATCTCACCTTTACTTGTACCCCTAAACTTTCTCCTCTTACAAACATTTTCACAAGTTTCTGGAGATTCTTTCCACTACCTATCATCACTCCTATAATACACTCGAGTTTTTAATTACTTCCTTATATCACAAATTAGTACTTAGATTTTATATATCTTTCTCACCCTCTTGCATCCCTTCACCCATAATAAAGGTATCAAATGGTCATGAAGAATTAACACCCCGGTTTCTCAGACGCTCCTTTACAATAACTCCCATCTATGTAACCTATCAAAACACATTACTTCATCGTAAAAAAATTAATCACTTAAAATCTTCAACATTCAATATTACCATTCTATCACTTCTAACATAAGCCGTTCCTATATCTAGTACACGTAGCCCACTCACAGACCTATCTACAGTTTTTACTTTCAAACTCCTCATAAAACTGTTTAATAAAACCCACTTGATCTATATATTGCCTGGAGTGCTTGGCCTTACCAGTTTTACACTTGTAAATTCAGCTTACACATATACAAGGAACAGTTACTTCTCTCACAGATTCTTTCAGATTCTTTCCTCATTCATACATATCATACTGTCATTCAAACAAACTTTCACCCCTTAGCTATGACATCTCACTTGGAATCCTAGCATCTTTGGTGTAATTACATTCATCAAGCTCGAACCTTTACTATCTTGCATCATTCCCCTCTAAGTCTCTTCTTTATCTGCTAAAATCAACAAGTCTTCAAGCTACTTATGCAATTAACCCAGGTTTAATTAACTTCAGACAAGATTTCTTCAATTGCATCTTGTTTTCATACTCATTTGGTCATAAACCTACCCCCTTTTGCTTACCTTCCTAAAACAAACTACTTTTACCCTTCTTTCCAGTTTTTATTACCCTTATTTTTTATTCCAAGTCCTTATATTCGTGTACATATTATTTTAGTATTGCTCTTTTTTTAACCTCAAATGATTAATTTAAAATGCGTAAATAATCAGTCATTCGTTTCTCTCTCCCTCTCTCTCTCTCTCTCTCTCTCTCTCTCTCTCTCTCTCTCTCTCTCTCTCTCTCTCTCTCTCTGAATACACACATACGTACACACACACAAATATATGTGTGCGCGTGTGTGTATAAATGCATATACACTGTATATATATATATATATATATATATATATATATATATATATATATATATATATATATATATATATATATATATATATATATATATATATATATGAGAGAGAGAGAGAGAGATTAGCCTTATACCCCAATTGGATAAGTCCCTGTAAAAAGGATTATCAATATAAGAAATTGTTTTTCATCTCTTGAATAAAAAGGACACTTCTATGCAATAAACGTCAAAGGTACATCATACTTTGCAAACTTCTTTAGCATTGTGTGCTTCCCATCGAAGTCATGTACTTAGTTTAACACTTTCCTGATCTTAAGTCGTTTCGTTTTTAATCCTCTTCGACTCCATTTGCGCAAAATTTCGACTGGTATTTTCTACTGTATACCTACTGCAACTTCACCTATTCTCTATTCTCTGTATAGCTGATATTACAAAATCATATAAAATGCTTTCCCTTTATTTTTCCACTATCTATTCTAAGATTTGACACTCCTATTACTATTTCTCATTCAGTCTTATAACATAGCTTAATTTCTCCATCTTTTGACGAACTGTTTGAAATCAGTAAAATTCATATGATTTTTAATACAATAATAACGGATTTATTCAATTACAGACATTCACATTTGTTAAGAAATAATTATTGGGGTTCGCAAACTTCGATTATACTAAGATAATTAATTTTATTGTTAAATTTCTCTTATCTTTTGTTGCTATTTCGGCAGAATACTTTCGAAATGGTAGTGTTCAACGACAGTCTTAAAAGATGGACCACTGGGAGTTCTGGAATTGAAATTGTTTCCTGCTTCTTTTGGAGTAAAGTTTTATAACTTTTACAGGCGTTGTTAGAATTATGTTTGGGGCCATAAGAATATATATATGCATATATTTTTTTTTTTTACTTTTCACGGTTGATTATTTTTAAATTACAGAATGGCCATGTATTTTGAGTGTGTAGTAAATAGTCAACTTTTTCATAAAAAAAAAACAAGGAAACTTTTTTTCAATAAAATAATTGTTTCACGATAAATCCAATATGCCACAATGCATCATTGATAAACTGTTTTGTTCATTAATATACTTCATTAATTTTATTACATTCAGTTTCTGTAAATGACAGATAGTGCAATATTATTCATGTATCTGTAATTAAAATAATTATACACGCTTCTCAATTACTATTTCATGGCATAACTAAACCAAGTCGGCCATCCTTGAAACGTGCATTATGCGGTCTTCAAAGCGACATCTACAGCTTGGAAAGAAGCACCCTAATTAATAAAACATTTAACTGGTATAGAAATTCATAAACGTGGCTGTAAAATCATATCAAACTCGCTGTTCGCTTCATTC
>NC_090768.1:45781081-45783581 GCF_036898095.1 Palaemon carinicauda
TGAAAAACAGCCAAAGTATCTTGCAACGTATAAAAGCAGTGGGCAATGATCTCAAATTGGTTTTGTATTAGGTAAACGGGTGCCTTTAATAGAGAAAGAAAACTGTAAAATATTCCTAGGAGAAGCTGTGACTCCCAGCATAGACTCTTGGCAGTAGACTGGAATAGGAAGAGAACAATAAGAGGTACCCAAGAAACGATTCCAAAAATAAGATGATGGAAGCTGAAAGAACCAGAATATAGAGATATAATCATGGAGAGGGTTTTAGTCGAGCTTGGCACCTGGGATTATGACGATGTGGATGAGTGGTGAGAACAGAACAGCATTATTCTGAAAAGAGTTGGCGAAGAAGTTTTAGGAATGTTAACAGGAAAAGGGCCAAGAGATAAAGAAACTTGTTGGTGGAATAATTATGTAAAAGATAAAATCAAGATAAAGAGAAATGCGAAAAAAGGTATGATGAAATAGGCACTGACGAAGATAAGAAGAGAAGTAGATTAGCAAAGAAAGAAGCAAAAGTGGTGGTGGCATAGTCAAAACAAGTATTGCATAATGTACAATATATGAAGATTTGGACACAAAGGTGGTCAAAAGAAGATTTACATAATTGTAGATGAAAATCCAAATTTAGGAATGGTAAGAGATACAGATAGAGAAGAAATTAAGGTTGCCATCAGCAAGATGAAAGATAGAAAAGCTACGGGACCTGATGATATTCCAGTGGAAGTCTGGAAATGCTTGGGGGAATTTGGAGCGGATATACTGTGGGATCTGATGAAAAAATATACACCGGAAAGAAAAGAGGTATAGAATGTGAAGGAATAGATTTCTAATACGCATATTCAAAGAAAAAGGGGATGTAAAATTTTTTAATAATCATAGGGTAATCAAACTTCTCCCACGTACCATGAAGCCTTGGGAGAGGATTATAGAGAATGGATAAGGGAAGAGACCGAGATTGAAGAAGAGCAATTTGGATTTGTGTCAGGCAGAAGCACGACGGATGCAATGTTTGCACTAGGCAGTTGATGGAAAAATATAGAGAAGGCTAAAAGGAATTACAGATGGTATTTACTGACTTAGAGAAGACTTATGATAGAGTTCCACGGCAAGAGATATGGAGATGTCTGAGAGAGAGAGAGAGACACCAGAGAAATATGTTAGACTGATCAGAGATATGAATGAAGGAACAGGCACAAATATAAGAACAAGTGTTGGATTGACTGAGACGTTTGGAGTAGGTGTTGGGTTACACCAGGGGTCGTCATTAAGCCTCTACTTTTTTAATATAGTAATGGATGGGATTAGTGAAAGAGGGAGGGAACAGACTATGCTGTTTGCAGATGATATAGTTCTGTGTGATGAAACCAGAGAAGGATTGGTGGGGAAGCTGGAGAGATGGAGGGAGGAATTGGAAAGCAGACGGCTATTGATCAGTAGAACATAAACAGAGTATATGTGTTGGAACCCGCAGAACCAATTGTGCTGGGAGAAATAGTAAAGAGAACAGAAAAATTCAATTACCTAAGGTCATATGGTGAAGAAACAGCATAGCTACAAATGGAAGTGAACATTAGAATTCAAGCTGTATGGAACAATTGGGAAAAAGCGTCGGGAGTGTTGTGTGATCGAAGGATAAAATTGAAGTTAAAGGGACACCTGCCAAGACATATGGTGCAGAGACCTGGCCCCTGGAAAAGATCTTTGAGAAGAAAATAGATGTTGCAGAGATGAAAATGCCAAGATGGATGGCTGGGATCACGAGACTGGATAAAGTTAGAAATGAATTTGTAAGGAAAACAACTAAGGTTACAGAGGTGTCAAAGAAAATCCAAGAAAAGAGACTCCATTGGTTTGGGCACGTAATGAGGCGAGACCAGGAGTATGTTTAGAGGAGGTTGCTGGAGATGGATGCTCCAGGTAGGAGGAGGAGGGGATACCAAAGAGAAGGTGGATAAAGTTTAATAGCGGATATAGAGGAGAAAGACCTCACAGTGAAGGACATCGGAGACAGAAGAAATTGGACACGACTTTCAAGAACTAATGACCCTGCATAACGGGAAAAGCTTTAGTCGAAGAAGACATGAAATCTTTGGGTTATTAAAATTTCGAAACTCCTCATGATCACCACTCTAGTTATATGAAAATTATGTGGTAGTGTATTTATTCACACTCACTCACACGCATGCATATATATATATATATATATATATATATATATATATATATATATATATATATATATATATATATATATATATATATATATATATATATATATATATATACACACACGTGATTATGTAGTCCATTTTTTCAAGCATACGCCCTTAAAGGTTTTTAGACTCGCGCTTTTATCATTTTTATATAAATACATGTATATTCTCCTTATAATTTCGATAACTCATCACTAATGAATGAATGAATAATTTGAAGTTCCTGACATCGAAGGTCATTGACGCCGATATCGTTTATTATAAATGAAGATTAAAAGAATATT
>NC_090768.1:45788581-45811081 GCF_036898095.1 Palaemon carinicauda
CACACTGACAAAGAAATTACAAGAATTTCATTTCCATTACAAAGAAGGAGCAAACTTATCTATGAATTACTATTTTTCAACAAATTACACAAAATGAAAGCAATCCAAAAGCATAATACAAAAATAATAAAATTTTCAATCTCATTATCGACAAATTTTCTAAACTTCAATGCTAAGAAAGGAACTGAAAGCAATTCAATACAAAAACCAATATTTCCCATTTTTGTACAGTGAAAGAAGCCTAATATATTGATCCCATAAAAGAAAACAAGTAAAAATATTTGAATAGTATGACAAAGAAATGTATTAAAAATAATTTACAAATAGAGGGTAACACTCCCAAGATGAAAAGCAACAAATATTTAAAATACTGGAAGAGAAATACTATTCGTTTTAATCACAAGGGCAGGAATATTAAAAGTTAAACCAAAAAATAGTAATAAAAAACAGCTTCAGTTATACGGGAATGGAAAACATTTTAAACACCAATCAGATATTGCAAAATATTTTGCAGTAAAACGTGACTTCATTGATTATATATGAAGTGAATTAAAGTAATGATAAGAAACAGCCTCTAGCTGTATTGTACGAACAGCAAGCTTTCCCAATGTTAAACCAAATATGAATTCGGAGAAATCCATTTACAATGAAGTGATAATAACTGCAATGATGGAAAGGGGGCTCAGCACATACATTATGTTGAATAGAGCGTTGCCAGAGAAGAACAGTACAACAAAAGACACATTTTCCTCTTTCTAGGAATAGCAATTTGCGTTTGACTAGTAAGTCTCTTCGTCAATCTAAGTTCTGAAGTCAACCTACTTTACTAATGTCGTCACCATTTAATGTTTACCGAGTTTACGTAGTTCTGAATTACGTGACTAGTTAAAGCAAATTTAGCAATATTACCAATAAGTGATCTGCCAGCACTACAAAACAAGACTTACCATTGCTCTTCTGAGTCATATTATAACAGTTAATAATAAGTTTTGCCACCAATTGGAAAAATAATGAGCCACTTCATTTTGGGATGACGCTGGCAAGACATAAAAGGGCTATTCAGTTTTCGGTATCTCACAGAGAGAGAGAGAGAGAGAGAGAGAGAGAGAGAGAGAGAGAGAGAGAGAGAGAGAGAGAGAGAGAGATTTATTCGAGTGTTAAGAATGACATTCATTACTTTAATTTCCAGACAGCTCTAGCTGTACGGCAAATCTATCTCTGGTGTTGGTGATGAGATTATCTGTCACAAAGTAATATCTTACCTATCTCTCAAAAAGGATGAAGAAAAGTTCCCTATCTAATTTTCCAGTGATTTCAAGGTATTCTTTTACCATCTACTATAGGATTCAATGCTAATCTTCACATGAAATCTATCTTTAGAAGAGTGCAAGAAATTTCTTTTCGGCTCTACAAATTTTTGTAAAAATAGTAGTGGATTTATTTTTCCATTCTTACTGAATTTAATAAGAAAAGTTATAACCTATTATGATTCATTTTTCATATCTACATATTCGATGTTTTATTTTTATTCTTTTTTTTTTTGGGGGGGGGGGGGGGTACTACGAATGATTTTGATAACAATTTTTACTACCGATTTTAGTTTCTAATATCGGGGGAAAAAATCTCTGAGTTTAATGACACTTTACTATTACCATCGCCATTACTAAATACTAAATTTGAAGTTGAACAATTACTGTTGATAGCATTCCTTTTTGGACCTCATCCTTTAATGATTTGAAAATAAATATTTAAAGAACAAGCTTCGAAACTGGAAATAAGTCACGAATCTGCTGGGAAAACAAAAGCCAAAAAATACGGCTTACATCATTACAGCACTCCTTGCCTGTTGGAAAAACTTGGCCGAGTAGTTGACAAAATGTATTCAGCATGTGTATACTGATCTCTACTTGCTATGAATAAGGCTAAACTTGTTCTTCTGGAATAACAAATAGAAGCATATCAATATAAACGAATCAACTCCAAGAAAGAGTAATTCTAATAACTATAAAGTAATGCAAAGTGTAAGACAACATATACACTACTAAAAAGAGAAAATAACAACAAACATAAGGAACTAAAGATTGTGCAAATCACAAAACAAAATTTTATCATCCTTAACAAATACATAAAATATGGTAGGGCAAAAATTAGAGGAAAATTCAAGATCTTGACTCAATGGCTTAAAAGATGGGACACGTAAGGACAGAAATGAATTAATGTGTCGTAAAGTCTTGTCCCTTGGTATCAGGAAACAAAACCTCTTTAAAATCATATTCAACACAGCTGTTTTAAAAATAAATTGATTCTATGAATTCAGGCACAGCATGAAGAAAATATACTAATAACAATAATAACAATGATGATGATTTTTATTATTATTACCAGTATCATAACAATAATATCAGCATTAATCATTATCATAATTTTCATATAAATTGTAACTACAAAACCATGGTATAAAACTCGATCAATTGCAAGTTTGGTTCGATGCTTTTAGTAATAAGTTTGTCCCACTACCCAATTAGAATGGGAGTCATATTAAAAAGGTTATGATGCTTACTAGTTCATGAGAAAGTCCTGGATATAATCCCTATGGGACTAAAGAATGTGAAGGAGAGATAATAGCATTGGTGCCAAATTGCAATTGAATAACAGTGGCAATTGTGACTATACGGTCATTATCTGGCGTTAAGCAAATTGATACAATTACAATGAGTGGCTGATTGTTATCCTGAACAAGTGGCAGAACGTATTAGCATTATGATAATTGTCTCTCACAGAACGTATTAGCAATATGACAATTGTCTCTTAATTGGTCAATCATTAGATTTTTTTCATAAGAGATTAGCTGTCATTGAGAGGTTTGGTGACACCTTGAATTTTTTTGTATATTAACGAGTTTTTTATGTTCTCTCCGCTATTCTTTTATCTTCCTTGCAGAATTGTATCATGCAGCCATTGAGGGTGAGGTTTCTTAACCAATCTTCATTAGGTTATTGATTAAATGTCTAACAGCATATTATATACAAGGAATTCGTTTCTGTATTTTGAGAAAATAAAATATCACGATAAATATGCAAAAAGGAATCGGTTAGGAATTCTATATAATGCTACATTAGACCAATCTCCAACTGATATGATTCCAAGTATGTTCGAAATTGTATTTAACAATAACGTAATGTTACGATAGCATAACTCGCATTCTCGTTAATGTGAAATAATGGTTGCTGACGGCGATTTTGTGCTTTTACTATACTTGCTGAAATATAAATATAGCTAAAATTACTATTTAGTTACAGACATAGAGATAATGCCAAGTAACGCGCAAAGAGGCAAGAAACGCTGTTACATAAAACAAATAAAGTACTAGCAGTACCAATCCCCTCTAAACAGCCTCTTTCATTGCTGTTATCTTGTAGCTGTTGCATTGGTATTCATAGTACATGTAGTGGAAATGGGGAGCCTTTATCCCGAAAATAACCGTGCGTGTTTATGGCGGCAATCAGAGAGCACGGGAAGCCAGCTATTAACGAAATAATGATGTTGTACTTGTTTATAACCTATGATTAAACTCTTCATTACAGCGATTGGCTGCATTTTAATAATAGCAGTAAGAACTCGTGTTACTCAACGTTTTCATAATAATAATAATAATAATAATAATAATAATAATAATAATAATAATAATAATAATAATAATATAAATGAACTTGGTTTTGATGATTGCAGTCATCATCTTTAATACTACTACTGTGAATACTATTAATGACCATTTTAGGCTGAAGGAAAAAAAGCCGTTTGTAGGTTACACTGGTAAAATTCTTAGACGGAATTTAGAGTGGTTCAGCTTGAAGAATACCTGACGTAGAGGCTAATTCTTTCAGTCATTAAATATCATTATGATTTAAGTAATTAGTGTGATAGATTTCCATCAGATTGATTGGTCTAGTTCAGGAATGGGGAACTTTTATGGGGATAAAGCCATCTTACAATTCCTCATTGCTCTTATAGGGTTGTGGTGGCCGATGTGGTAACGTCCCTGACTTGTGACCTCAAGACTGGGGTTCGGGTCCCGCTCAAAACTCTTTAGTTTCTTTGGTCGCTGCAGTCTCACCATCCTTGTGAGCTGAAAGGGGCGTTGGGGGAGCCTATAGGTCTATCTGCTGAGTCATTAGCAGCCATTGCCTGGCCCTCATTGGTCCTAGCTTGGATGGGGAGGATGCTTAGTCGCTGATCATATGTAATATGGTCAGTCTCTAGGGCATTGTCCTGCTCGATAAGGCAATGTCACTGTTCCTTGCCTCTGCCTTCCATGAGCAGCCTTTAAACCTTTAAGGCCGCATAGAATTTTTGGGGTTATTTTATCCTTCAAGTAATTTATTAACGATCTAATGAAAGAGTGAGAGTTTTACAAAAATTGAAAGCATTACATTTTTAAATATTCTAATTAAGTAATTACTTTTTATGAAGTTAATCAGTAAATGAACAATCTTGAAACCAAATTTTCAAATATTTCACTAAAGCTTATAAGTAGTTTTCAAACTAACAAGTAAATGAACAATATCGAAAACATACCATTTTCAAATGACTTTAGTTAAGTAAGTATGATCTTTGTATCAAAGTGATAATTAAAGTAATATCAATCTTATAGAAAAGATAGCTTATAAACATCAAGAATATATCATTTTCATATATTTGATATAGGTAAGTAGGTCCTATTTATAAAATCAAATATCATAAAAATGCAACATCTCTGTAAAAACTTGTATCTGTTAAAACGTAATGTTAATAGTTTTCATTGAAAAAGGTCAATTATTTGCATTCTCAAGATGTTCAATAAATCCCTAATTTTTAGCCATAATAGCTGGAGCACCATTAGTGCATACACTAATCATATAAGGAAATAAAATTTATTTCTTTGTGACATTGCTATTTGAAGTTATTAAAATGTCTGTTCCCCTTGTCCTTCTGTTAAGGTTGCATGAGGCAAGCTGTTCTTCATGAATTAAAAATTATCAGTTAAAGCACGGATGAAATAATACTCCTACACAAAATCTCTGTAATCTGGCAATTCCTTCAAAACTAACACAGATCACACTAAGGAGGTGGACAAAACAGGAACTCTTCATCTATTATACCTAAAATCACTCACGTATTGCAACAAGGTTTTTCCTGCTCAGCTGCAACAGCTGCTACGGCCAACAAGGAAAAACTGCTAGTTGTAATAGGTTAAGATTGACTGAATTCAAAGAAAAATTGCCTCCATTCTCTGGGAAAGACATCACTGAACATATAACTCTCATTTTGTCTGTGCGTGTACATGTAACGATTTTAAACACACAATATACAATATAAAGGCAGAAATATACTGCACATATATAACTAAAGCGGTAGAAGGCCGCAAATGATTGTACATAAGGCCACAGGTTTCCCATCCTTGGTCTAGTTTAAAAATGGTTCTCATTAAGTATATTTTCCGTATCTATAGGTGCTTAATATCTTTATTAATAAAGTGTGGAGAGAAGCAGATAAAGTTGGAAGTGAATATCAATAAAAGTATGACTGAAAATAATATAAATTAAGAGATAAGGAGAATACAGTTTAATTTAGAGGATATGAGAATGGAAATTAATGTAGGCAATTGGGAGTAAGTAGAAATGCTTTAAGAAAATTAAAAAAAACAATGGCAGCTGTTGATGTGGATTTAATAGCATTTGGCAAAGTAAAAGTTGAAATGTCGAGAAATATAAACATAAGAATAAAAAAAATCCTTTATTTGTTTGTTAAAGTGATTTATTCAAAAGGGAAGAATGGGCAAAAGTATGTTGGCGATACAAGCCTGCAACCTAACAAGAATTCGGGAAATATTTTAAAAGATATATTTGATCTGAGAGAGAGAGAGAGAGAGAGAGAGAGAGAGAGAGAGAGAGAGAGAGAGAGAGAGAGAGAGAGAGAGAGAGATGCACAATGGTATTAAACGCAATAGGACTAAACCGTTAAGGTTTGTCCCGTAGTCAACTTAGAACTTTTAAGTTATTCTCAAGGCAGCGAGAAATGGATGATAGGGGTGGATACCTATTTTTAAAAAGATTCCTCCACTGCTATCATGTCTCCACAGATCACTGGTTCAAACTCTTAACACCTAACCTTTACTCTGCATTGTTCTTTCTTTTTTGCTTTCTATATAAATTGGTGTATTTCAGAATTAATCTCTCTCTCTCTCTCTCTCTCTCTCTCTCTCTCTCTCTCTCTCTCTCTCTCTCTCTCTCTCTCTCTAAGAAGTACCTGTTCACGTTGTAGGTAACTGCTTTAGCTTGGCTATGAAAGTGGCACTTTGGCGAGCTTGAAGCATGGTGATGGTCCATCACGAGAGTGTGCATGTCACATTATGTGTGTGTTAGTGTGTGTGCACGTGTACGCGCACGAGTGTCTGTGTAGCGTCTGTCATATTAGCGTGGGAGGGACCACACTCATATGCCACATTTACGATGGGGGAAACCCTTATAAAAAAAATACATACCTTAAATTTTTCCTCAATGGTGGTGTTGAATAATAGTTAGAACTGTTTTGGATGCAATTTTGGAAATGGACCAATTTGTATATATATATATATATATATATATATATATATATATATATATATATATATATATATATAGAGAGAGAGAGAGAGAGAGAGAGAGAGAGAGAGAGAGAGAGAGAGAGAGAGAGAGAGAGAGAGAGAGCATTGTTGGAGGAAGAAGGCAAGCTGGTGTCTGTTCAGATGTGACACCAGTGGGAAAATCCATTTAAAACAGGTGCCCCTATCAACCATTTCTCGCTGCGCTGAGTATAGTGAAGCTACTCTCTTAATCATTGGATGTTGTTGATTTTAATTCAGATGAATTAATGTTCCTTTCGCGGTATTTACAATTGCCTAATAAGGTTTCCGTTTTAACATAGGATTTTCTTGTTTGTTTTCAATTTTCTTAACTAAAAGTAATGGTTAGCTATATCATCATACTTTTTATTTTCATCACTTAAATAATTTGCCTTCCTAATCTGTTTATCTTAGATTATATCACTTTAACAACCTTTTTTTTATCCCGTTATTCTATAGCAATTGACTCAACTAAAAAACCCTGTTTTCTTTTAATCTAGTAATTAACTAACCACTCCTATCCTTTTTCATGGATATATTATTTCATTATACCTTGAATCTAACAATCCAAAACTTCTTTGAATCTGCCAGGGTTCTATAACTCATTACGATATAAAAGTGTCCTAGAAAAGTCACAATTATGTCATCTGGTTAGTAATTATATTAGAGTAATAGTGCTTTTTCAATAACTTTTTGTGTGCAGTATATGATATTTCTCAAGCGCAAGTCAATATGAGATATCAATTTCAATAATGTTTCTTTAGCATATCATTTGAAAATACATTTCATCCAGTCATAACATATTCAAATACATATAACCACACAAAAGATGGGCATTTTTATGTTCTAGTTTAAAAGCAGGAACTATAAGCACCTCCCTGGAAAAATCTATAATCCAAAGGTAGACAATTTCAAGAACTTTTCAATTTATGTGAATTAGAAGAAAATTATGTTTCATATATATTGACTGCAAAAAGTCAAATTGTGATCATAACAATGTATCTACACTAATCGAAGTCCATTTGGATATACCAAACTCTCACCCACTCCCTTCCCAACCAATTTAGAAAAAAAGGCTTTCCAATGAACTACAAGGGCAAGAGAGAGGGGGACAATATGCACAGGTATCGACCATACCATTTGACCTCACTTTACCTTGACCTACTTTCCAGGCGATGGTGGTACTGAAACTTAAAAATATTACTGAAGTTGCCTACATTCGCTAAAAAAAGATGTTATTTTCAGTCAAAGGTAGTTTACGATAATTGGATTTGATGCCACAATCGCAGCTAGTTTTAATTATTGCAATGCAACTGGTCGTGAAACAGTGTCGCAATAAACGCCGTTGTCTCTCTAATTAAATGATGATCCCATGATTGATAATTACTTTAATAATTTCTTGCTACTCTCATAGCTCGTGTAAAAGGCAACAATTGGCAAAGAATCAGTGAACTGAGAATGTCAGTCGAGAATCATGTAATTATCATTTGAGTTAAGTGAACAAAGGTATGTCAGTACGTAACTACTAATTTCTTATTAGTTATCATTGCTCCTTAAAGCAAGACAAATAACACCAGTAAACTCATTTTGGTAATGAATTCAAGATAATTTGGTGGTACGAAGAAATAATTGTCTTTTATGAGCAAAGTTTTTATGCAAATCCAATTCTGTTGTAAATTTTCTGTTTTATGGCATTCTCAATTGACACCTTTTATGATGAAAATAGTTTTCAAAGATATACAAACGTAAATGAGAACTTTTTCAGTTCGCATATACTAGTGACACTATTTCAGGGTAGTCGCAAACCTCAATATTATATGCTATAATTATTACAAACCAAGCTACAATCCTAGTTGGAAAAGCAATAGCCATAGCCCACAAGCCACATGGTTCCAATAGGAAAACCAGCCAAGTACGGACGAAAATACAAAAATACTGAATAAACTAAAAATAACAAGTTCTATAAAAGAGAGACAAGTTCTATAAAAGGGAGTACTCGAGTACCATATCTGGATGAGATCATGATGAGGGGTACATGGAGATGGTTTGGGCATGCTTTTCGCACTCCCCAAGAGAGATTAGTCACCAAACGTTTAACTGGGTTCCACAAGGCACTAGAAGAATGGGAAGACCCGGCCTACATGGTTTAGGACTATAAAGCGTGAAGTAGAATATAATGAATGGATAAGTTTTGAATTAAAAGCTCAAGACAGAGACGACTGGCGAAATCTAATCGAGGCCCTTTGCGTCAATAGGCGTAAGAGGGGATGATGATGATGAAGAATAAAAAATATATATTAAATATTTTAAGATTAGTAGCATCGTTAAAATAGATCAGCCATAAGTAAGTTTCACCGGTTTAGCCGCCAGATTAAGATGATCAATCCACAATCTGATTACAGAGTACATAGAATCAATATTCCTATCTTGCCGGTCCCAGAAATTAGATTGAAGGTATCATGATAAAAAAATAGATTAAATATACCAAGTTGTTTGTAAGCACCAATCTATTTAATAATGACAGATCTATTCTTGGAAAACATCACATTATTTTCTGGGACAATTGTCATTGTGAATTAAAACGAGATTATTTCCAAGGGTCAATCCTTGTTCATTCTGGTGCACTTGGGATGTCGACATATTTACTCTGAATTATTGTTGGATTACTCAAAATAGTTTTCTTTGAAGATGATCTCGGATAACGCAGTGACAGACAAAGCCAGATAGGATTATGGTGAAAGAAACTCTACATGTGTTATCTCATTATACGGATTTCATTTGCAACTGCCTATAAATGTATATCTAAACCGTTCAAATCGCTAAAATCATCTGGTTTTACCGAGGTTCCTTAATGAAAGATATCATCATTCAAAGTTGCTGATTAAATCCAAACCAAATATGCGGTATCAATTCAGAGCATCAAGATACTTTCAATACTATATATACATGACATGTAGTTTGGCCTCGTTGCATATGCAGATGATGCTACTATCTCTGCATCAATTCCATCTCCTGGATGTAGATCTGGGGTTGCTTAATCCATAAATAGAGATCTAGGTAAAATTAGTGCATATTACGGCCTATCAAATTTCTTATTCCTGATCTTTATACTAATCTCCGACACAGTCGCTCAGTTGTTTTGTTATGCATGTTGCATTAGATTTTTCATAATTATGACCACCCTTTGCATTCAGATCTTCCCGGACAGTACCACCCTTTTCGTAATATTAGGTATGCAGTTATTTCTTAATAGTCAGGCCTTCTCCACCATGAGGCTCAATGCTACACATCATTCAAGAAGTTTTATTAAAAGCTATGACCAAGTTGTAGAATGATCTTCCTAATCGGGTCGTTGAATCGGTGGAACTTCAAAAGTTCAAACTTGCAGCCAATGATTTTATGTTGAACAGGCTGACATGAGTCTCTTTTAAGAGTTTATAAATAAAAGATCTATTTTAATGTTGTTACGATTCTTAAAGTGTTTCATTTAAATTGTTCATTATTTCTCTTGTAGTTTATTGATTTCCTGATTCCCTTTCCTCATTGGGCTATTTTCCCTTTTTGGAGCCCTCAAGCTTACAGCATCCTGTTTTTCCAACTAGGGTTGTAGCTTAGCTAGTAATAATAATAATACCTTGAAAATAATCTGATAAAGGTCATCATTTGATCTTAAATTACACAGATTTCAAGTCTTTCATCCATATTTTTTTCAGATACAAATATACAAACATTGATAAAACAGGAGTGAAGAATGTTATATAACCACACACTCAACCCCCCTCCCTGAAAAAAAAACAAAAACGAAATGTCACAATGAAACAGTTATTTTTGCCTTGGGTAGTTCCTATGATCATTCCATTCAATCTATTTTCAACAACAAAATATCAAAAAAATATCTACATCCATTCATCAATCAACAAACTAATTTACAAGACATAAAATGAAGAAATAACTTTTTCAAATTTTCCCATATGTAGCTTAACTGCCTTATCAGTTTTTTAAATAATCACTGAACATTAAGGAGATAGTAGGAAAACCCAAAGTCATTATATCCTACATCAATGAAAAGTAATGATCAAATGACATTATGTATGTATGAAGATGTCACACCATTTACCTATCAATATATATGAACACACACACAATATATATATATATATATATATATATATATATATATATATATATATATATATATATATATATATATATATGTATATATATATATATATATATTACATATATATACATATATATATATATATATATATATATATATATATATATATATATATATAGTATATAAATGTGTGTGAGTGTGCGCGCACACGTATGTGTATAGGCGAGTGAAACTAAAATGGTTCGCGAGAAAAATGCACACGAGCTCATGGAGAGAAGCTTTGGGACCACATCCTTAAGTCTATTCTACTCCAAGGGCATCAACATTCGACAAATGAATTCTTATGGCAGACTACGCCTTTCAATAGGAAGCGTGTATAAAATATTTATCTATCTAGCTATCTATCTATCTATCTATCTATCTATCTATAATATATATATGTATATATATATATATATATATATATATATATATATATATATATATATATATATATATATATAGGTATAGATATAGATATATATATACATACATATATAATATATATATATATATACATACATACACACACACACACACACACATATATATATATATATATATATATATATATATATATATATATATATATATATATATATATATGCATGCATGCATGCGCGTGTACTCACACATACATATATAAAAAAATCTATATAGTAGTATAAATAAGTCCAATCAGACAAGCAGAGTACATGAATGAATGGTTCAACTCTTGGGTCACTTTTGTTCGCAACCGGCCTACCGGTCTGTGAATGGTTACTTTCGTTTGTTAATATAAGCAGGTGTAGATATAATCATTTGGTGCAAAATCATCTGCTAATCATTTGTTATAGAGGAATCTAAGATTCCCTATCTCCAGAGAGGCTATTAGATGCAGCAGTTTCTTACCAAATGTCTAAATTCACGAAAGAACTCGCTGTTATATTTATTGTGCATGGCAAGTTTCTTTACAATTAATCTTCCTTAATGGTTTTCAATGATTAATGCTGCTACTCGACCATGTCAACAATTACTATAACAAAGATCGTTAACATGCATGTCACACAATTTTTATAACTTCTACATTTGTTGTTTAAAAGTCTTTTCCCCTACGTAGCGCCGCAGTTTTGCAGTCGTTTATAGTTTTATAGTGCTATAAATAAGTGAAATTGGTGGAAATGATCATTTGCATACTAAGACATTTGATCCAACAGGATACCAGGTCTTCAACTCGCCATGAATCACCGAACCATCGCTAAAAGGTCTGTTTTACAAAGGCAGTTGCAGAAAGGAAAGACAATGAGAATATAGCTATTGCCTCTTCTCCATACCCCATCCCTTTCATTACAATTTCTCACCCTGAAAAGGAAACATAAAACTAATTAAAGGCTGTTGTTTTTCTCTAAAGCTAATGTCCATTCAAGATATCTTTTATGTTAGAATTGAAATTATTCCTTATAATTCAGGAATTAAGTCACATCCGTCGCCCAGGAATAGATGCTGTTGAAATCCTATCAATTCCATGGGCCCTATTAGAGCGACATGTGACAGCTATTTCAACTATTTTGGTAAAAGGTATTGGCAATGGGAGGTGCTTAACATAGCAGTGCCAAGCGTACAACTCTGGCTTGGCACTGCCTCCAGCTACTATCAATACATGCCGCTCTTGCTCACAAACGTTCGCGGCAGACACGGCTGCTGGCACCCTATCTGGCCAATCAGTGGCGTCCAGACTGTGACGTCATCGCTCTTGCAGCCAACCTCCACGCACGAGCCATTCTAGCTATTCCAAAAGGTTGCGGCTGGAATGCTACGCTTCCAGAGCCCACCTGATCAGGAAACTCAAAATATTATATAAGAATTATAAGGTAAAAGAGAATTTTCCCTTTCCGTGCACTGCTTCGTTGAAGAAATCAACGACCGCTTCTAAAGTGCATCCAATAAACTCCCCTTTGTCGGAGGAGCATAGCGAGATAAAGTGGGAACCGGGTAAGGAATCGGCAACAGTATCGGAGGGAGACGGGTGAAGGGGAGGTGCTAGAAGGGAACGGTGTGCCGGCCTGGCCCTCCTCGTTGTCTCCTGCGGTGGTGGTGGCTCTCCCAGCCTACGCCTTTCACCTGCTCTTCTGACGGGTGTGTACGGGCCCCTGACTCTCCCCTTAAAGTCACAAAACCACAGTCCCAGTTTGTCCTTCGCGCCCTTTGCCAGGCTGCGAAGGAAACCATTTAAAAAATCTTCAGTCAAGTGTGTGTTTCCCTCCCCTGTTGTTTGACTGTGCCGCTCGCAGGAGCCTCGAAGTGTCCCTCTATTACCTGTGAGATTTCTCTGCAGACGATACAACTTCCGACCACTTCTAAAACCAGGTAAGTTACCAGCAACACAGTAGAATTTAATGGTAAAACAGGGGCAGGTTAAATTATTCAATATACAAAGAAGTGGGAAATCTACATATTACACAGAGACATCTGTTTTACTAATTACAAAGACCTCAAAAAACGCAATACACACACAGATAAAGTAGAGAGAAATTGTGTGCATACACTGGTAGCCTTCTCCGGCAGGACGTCAACGCGTTAAACTCACCTCCATCGGGAGCAGCGAAGGGGCCCTTGGGTGGTAGGACATTCAAAATTCTCGAGGTGAAGCCTCTCCTCAGGGGAAGGGGTCTACGTGCATACAAAAGTAATTAACAAAGGGAAGGAAAATGTCAAAGGTCACGGTTTGGGAGCTGGTAATATTTGCATAGCGGACACAATCGATACGAAGTGTATTTGGTAAAACCCTGGCTTAGAGCATGCGCAATGCCGGGCCAACCGTCGCCGCGCTAAGCACAACCACTTAATATTTCAGAGCAGCTTCAGCCTCTACATCAGCTTATCTCAATCATAATTCATTTTTCTCTGATAGGTAATTATTCAGTTAATCAAACTATAGAGAATATATCAGCTAAACTTTACCAAAGGATACAATAAGAAATTCGGCTGCAATAAAGATATTGTTTCTTTACTCTGACCTGACCTTCGTGGATTGAAGGTCACAGCGCTTTTACATTACTAGCTGGGAGTTCAGAAATCAATAACTCGCAATGCAGTCGTCTTTAGGTTCAACCTAGTCAACATCACTTAACATTGTTTGCAAGACAATATAATGCTGTTAAATGAAAAACAAAATTTATACAACATTAAGAGAAAGGCAATTTCTGCCGTGAGGGAATTGTTATGAACTGATGAGAAAGTTACAAAGATTTTACTAACGTAGGAGACAAGGGGCTGAGATAGAAGTAACTTTCAACATTTCTCACATAAACCCTTCAAGCTTCTCACAAAACGCCTATCATTCATATAAGTAATGAATAAATTGCGCGAACCAAAAGTTTTCTTAAATCTGACATCACACACGTATTAACTTCATCTTCAATTTTTATTACTCAAACATCTTATCTTTTAATGGATTTACTTTTATTTGATTTTCTCTAGAAAATGAAACTTTTGAACAAAGAATTTCATAAAAGATTAGAACTTCACAAAAGCAAACTTGGTTACGAAATACTTTTTAACGATGTTTTTTCATATAATGAAAGGGACCCTAATAACTAAAATGCAGAGAGAGAGAGAGAGAGAGAGAGAGAGAGAGAGAGAGAGAGAGAGAGAGAGAGAGAGAGAGAGAGAGAGAGAGAGAGAGCTTATTTGACAATGCACCACTTTTCCTCAGCAAAGGAGCAATGGGCAGTGAATGCGTTTTATCCAGAAGGGTAATTATTGATGGATAACCTCTGCTTTAAAAAAAAAAAAAAATTATGTAAATACTTCTTAGGTAAACTCTAGTTAGATGATAAAATGAATGTAAACTAGAAATGAATAAAAAATTGTGAAACAGCAAAATGAAATAAATGACAAGCAGAGAGCTCATAATGATATATTTATCACAAAATATGATGAAAACTAAATTATGTTTTATTTTAAGTTTTTTAATTTAGAGAGAGAGAGAGAGAGAGAGAGAGAGAGAGAGAGAGAGAGAGAGAGAGAGAGAGAGAGAGAGAGAGAGAGAGAGAGAGAGAGAATTTTTGGAAACAATGCACTACTTTTCCTCAGCAACGGATCAGTGGGCAATGAATGCCATTTATCCTGAAGGGGTAAACTTTGAGCGATGACCTCTGACCTTTCAAAATGGAAACTATATAAAAAAATATCTTAAATTAACGTTACAGAATAAAATGAATTCAGACTGAAATTGATGAAGAAAGAGGCAACAACGGCATAAAATAATGAATATGCAAATCTTCCTTCCTGGAATACTAAATGCTAAGATGCTACAAAAATGTGTACTATCTTGAGTTTTATGATTTATCGTTAAAAGATCGAATGCATGTAACCAAAAAAAAAAAAAAAAAAAATAAGAAAAATAATGAATTTGAAAATAGAGTCCTCTTTGTCTTTGCCGTTCCCTTTTAACAAGCAGAGTAAGTTGCAATGAATAGTAACCAACCAACCAAATAACTGCTTATCTCTGATGTCGCTTATTCGAATCGATTTCGTTGTAAAAACTATGGATTATTCTTGTTCCAATAATTGTAATGATACATACATACCATAATCGCTTTAACAAAAAACAGTATCGTTATACTTTTTGTGATTTGGGCCTAAATCACTGAATGAGCATTACTTTTTCTTCATTCAGATTAAAATGGCCCAGCAGAGACAAGTTGATCTTACACATTTATCTATTTTACATTTACACATATTTTCCAATTTGTTGTAAGTTCAGCCCGAAACCGGGACATGAAACAACCCATTGACGACCGATAAGCTCTAATATCAATCTTTTATCTGGACCAAATGCTTTTGCAGTTTTCATCTAGAATGCTACAGTGGGTAAGATGACTCTTCTTACGACCCTACCTAGTCCAGGCTTGACAGAGACAATATTGGTTGGAGGTAAAAGAAACACGAGAAGGGTATAGCATGAAAGGTGACGAAATACTGTACGTAAAATCTTACCTCTCGAAATTCCTATCAGGATGTCCCCTTTTCAGCAAACATGGGGAAATCCCAAGAATTGGGCTTCCGTTTACATGGATTAGACTAGCAAAACTAATAATTATGCATAAAGATAAATGTTCAGATACTTAAGACTGTGACTCTTCCTTACAGGGACTAACAGCACTAAGATATGTTTCGTCATTTCTGTTTCTACTGATTATTCCAAGAGGGTTTGAGTAATAACTCGTTAAAAGAAACTCTGTAAAGTGCAAAATTTACTTTTACATGGGAGTCGGAATCGCAAGTTGCAAAAAATATAACCAATTTCTATCCTCTTCGTTTTGATAAAGAGAGCCTGCTTTGATACAGGAAGTACGATACTCTTCCAGTCAGGATTAAAACAAAACTAACGCATAGTTCTTGCAAGGTCAATGCTGAGATTTTTCAATAAATATGCACTTCATTTATATCATCCTCATGCAGAAAAATTACGAAACTTAACAATGAAACGACTGTACAGTACAGTAAGTGCATCCCAACTGGGGAGTAGGGTATTTCATGCACTCAAGGAAGCTAACGCGTCTCATAAATTTATTCTTCAATCATAGTTGATCAACCTTACAGTCCATTGATCATGTTGTTTAAATTTCGTTATTCCGTTGATACAGAATTGTAAATGATCAATGGGATCCGCTCTATTCACATCGCTTGTGTCTCCGCTTGCTTAATGGGAATTGATTAACCCCGTAACATTACCAAATAATGATCGATATCTTTTCGATTTCAGCTGCGATAATCGGCCCTGCATCATCGTTTTCGTATCTACATATATATTGCGTATAAACACTGTGTGCTGTATTAACAATTTGGGTAAACTGCACTTTTTTTCTTATTCACATGAAAATATACTCATTTTACACTTGCAAATACTGTTCATGTAACTGTACATATACATACAGCAAACCTTAAAGGAATAGAACTAATATGATTAAAAATCCCCATTGGCATTTTAAAAAATACATTAAAAGGCAGTATGGAAACAAGAGAATACCAAACGACACTGGCAAATTCAATTGCCCACGAGAGCTTTGGAATTTTTATTTATCCAAAGAAACCTCTCAATACAACATTTTTATTTGCAAGGTCTTCAGACCATTTCTATTCACGTATTAGAAATGAATCAACCTTTTAGTTTCCATATTTCCTGCCCTGATTTGTGAATATTCACTCATGGTCTCCTTGGCAACTGGTTATGCTAATGCATCAATATCTAAAATTAGGAATATACTTCCCAGACTACAGAAAAGCAATGTTCTTTAGTATGCAGTCTTTACTAATATTTGAGGCATGGAATTAATTATCTCTTGCCTTTCTTACTTTGTTTTCAATTTCATGTACCTCTTTCTCTCTTACTTACACACACAAATATATATATATATATATATATATATATATATATATATATATATATATATATATATATATATGTATACACACACACACACACACACACACACACATATATATATATATATATATATATATATATACATATACCGAAAAGGCAGAAATGTAGGACTGAAAATGAACATGAGCAAAACTAAAATATTGTTTAATAAAAGTGCAGAGCGACAACATGTAAGAAAAAGAAATGGACATGGGCAGGACATATAATGAGAATGACAGATAAAAGATGGGCATTAAGAACAATAGAATGGGTCCCTAGAGATTGCAAAAGAAGCTAGGGAAGGAAGAGAAGATTGGGATTGACGAAATAAGAAAGTTTGCTGGTGTGGACTAGCATACAAAGACCATAAAAAAACGCAAGTGGAAGGAGGTGTCTGAGGCCTTTATCCTGCAGTGGACTAGTGGATTATATATATATATATATATATATATATATATATATATATATATATATATATATATATATATATATATATAGAGTGCAAACAAGTACACTGTCGTACTTTTAGTGACCAAGTCCACAAATGATGGACGAAAGCTCTAAAAGTTCTTTGTAATATCTACAAATATACACTTAGTTTTCATACACGTCTTATATCATTGTGGAACCTTATCAATATTATATGTGTGTGTGTATATATATATATATATATATATATATATATATATATATATGTATATAGATACATATACATATATATATAGATACATATAAATATATATATATATATATATATATATATATATATATATATATATATATATATATATATATATTATATATATATAATCAGCAACGATTTTATTGAATTTAAAATTTCCCATTAAAACTTTCTCCTTTTGAATATATGAAGAAAAAAAATAAGTAAACACTGCTAATTTTTCACCCATTCAATTTTGTGTGCTTTTATCTTAGACTGAAGGGGCTTTTAATACACAGCGACCATTGTCATTCAAAGCTGTATTTTGAGTAACACCTTCTTAAGATTTAAGTCCTGGTACTATTTTATAGTTCGAATAGTCATTTTTTCTTTTCCTGAGCATTCAAAAATAATAAACTATTGAGATATTTAAGTATATTTATGTATCCCATGGAAAGAAATAGATATGACTTCTCTCCATACTTCTCAATTATTTCTTACTACGGTTCTAGTATTCTCTGTGCTTAAAAAATTTCCTTTCATACAGCCAAGCATTCTCCTTTCCAGCAAACATTGTGAAAAGTAATTAAAGCAAAACTGAAATGCTTCGTAACCAACTCATCAGAGTATTTCAAAATATGGACTAAACAACATACTGGTTTATAGTTGGAGAGAAAACCAGCACAAACGTATTCAATAAATAGCCCATTTTCATTTGCAAAGGAAGATAATGTATTTGGTTTATTCTCAAAAAAAGTAAAAACAAAAGGGCTACGTATAAAAGGGATTAAACCAACCCCCCCTCCCCCCCCAAAAAAGGATATGATTACTCAAATATCGAAGATTATACGAATAATCAGGAAAAATTGAAGATTCAAGTTGGTATAAAAAAGAAAGACATAAAATACTCTATCCCCCCCCCCCAAAAAAAAAAGCCAGCAATTGAATCTTCCAAATTCTCATTAGCGTTATTTACCAAGTCTTGTATTTTGACTTTACGACAATGAAAGACGAAAAATTTTAAGTCTAATATATCTTTAATCAAAAGCTTTTAATCTATATTATTTCGCAATTTATTTACATGGGGACTATATCCTGGGGAAACTTCTGTAGTCGATTAATAATCTCCCTGGCTTGTTACATAATGTATCAATGTCATGACTGTCAAAGAAAATCATAATGATAATACTCATTATTATCATTATTATTTTCCGTTATATGGCATCTATAATTAAATTCTTATTTAACCTATTACAAACTCCATTACATACCTTTTGTTAAAAAGATTTTAGTTTATTTTTTTTTTCCTGTAGAATTTTCTGCTTGAATAACTTAGTTCCCAATCTAAGCTAAAAATAAAATTAGGCCTAAAATTATTAAATTCTATAAGTATTTAAAGAATAAACTTACCTTAGGCAACAATTCTCGAAGTAAAAGGGTTCTGGGCAAAACAGTTCGATTTAATGAGGTATATTTCCATATTAGGAAGCTGAATCAAGAGGCCCTGCAAAATGAAGAAAGGGTAAATGTTAGTAAAAATTATAAAAAACCTCTTCACTCAGTTCAAAATTATAATCTAACTCTGAAAAGAAGTATTTATGAGAAAAAGAACAGATGCAAAAGAGGAAAGGCTACATACTTTCATATTTGCAAGTAAATTTTCAAATATTAACCAAACATTCTCACCTACATCCAAAAATATTTATTATTCGACTACAACCCATATCTATCTAGTTTATACTATTAATAGTTGAATTTCACTAGAAATGCCCTAATTCGGACAATAATTTTTCTAGCTTTTCATACTTTAGAAGCCCATCCCTCCCACCAAGAAAAATATACATCATCGAGCACAAAGAAATCCAAAATCATGTATGTGATCAGTCTAAATTTTTAAAAATTCATAAGGTTTAAGGGGAATTTTGAATTCCTCAACCTGAATTTGAAACTACTAAAAAAGTGAATAAAAAAAAAAAACTGAGACAGACGCGGTCGTACAGCATACAGCCTCTCCTTTGGAAGCCACTTTCTTGAAATAAAAATGATGACTAACTGAATATACACGCACGAGACAGAGAGAGAGAGAGAGAGAGAGAGAGAGAGAGAGAGAGAGAGAGAGAGAGAGAGAGAGAGAGAGTAACCTAAAAAATTAATCTAAAAACAATTGCATAAAAACATTAATACATGCAAATAAGATTCGGGTTTTTTTATCTTACAATTTGATAAAAATTCTAAGTAACACATCCTAGAACATGATTACATTTTTTAGACAAAGCATTAGTTCCCAAACAAGTACCTACTCGCGTAAACCAGTGCGGTATATGATGTCCTTTCAAGCAGTAATAAAGTTATCATTTACTCTAAAGCTGGGTAAAGCAGAGCCAGTCACCCACTGGGATCTGAAGGGCACATTAGTATAGTACAAAAGAACTTCAATAAGTTTAAAAACTTGTGACTGAGACAACCTTATTTGTAATCAACATCTAAATTTATAGCATTTGGTTTCTCAAAACCTAGGAACTGGCATTAATTATTCGAAACCATTAAATCATCTACCCATTACACACACAAACACACACGCACACACACACATATAATAATATATATATATACACACACACACACACACATATATATATATATATATATATATATATATATATATATATATATATATATATATATGCAATGGAAGATGAAATATCATTGCAAGGAGAAAGGATTAATGAGGTGGAATCATTTAACTATTTAGAACTATGATCTCTGATAGAGGATCTTTAAAATTGGAATTTAATGAAAGATTAATAAAAGCAAATCTGACAATGGCTAAGTTAAGCAAAATTTTGAAATCAAATCGCCTGAAATTACATATAAAAACAGGCTATATATCAGTTTAGGGAGGTCGGTGTTACAGTATGGACATGAGTCGTGGTATGACGATGAAACAATATCCAACAGATTATGTAGATTTGAGAACAAAGCCCTCTGAAGAATTTTGGGAGTGAAATGACAGGACAGGATTAGAAATGACACTATAAGAGAAATTACTCGAGTGACATATGTGGATGAGATCATGGTGAGTGGTAGATGGAGATGGTTTGGTCATGCTAGTCGTACTCCCTAAGAGAGATTAGTTCACCAAACTTTCAACTGGGCTCCACAGGGCATAAGAAGAGTGGGAAGATCCAAGCCTACGTGGCTGAGAACCAAAGTGTTAAGGTAGAGTTGATGAATGGGGAAGTATTGATTTTTTAAATCAATACTTCTCTCAAGAAAGAGTCGACTGGCGAAATCTATCCGATGCTCTTTGCCTCAATAGGCGTAGGAGGAGATGATATGTGTGAGTGTATATAAATATATATATATATATATATATATATATATATATATATATATATATATATATATATATATATATATATATATGTATATATGTATATATATATATATATATATATATATATATATATATATATATATATATATATATATATTGCTTTCTGACTTACCTTCACAATCATCAGCCACTTTGGTACTCCCAATTACTTACAAGGAATATCCTCGTACATTCTTCCATTGTCCAAGTTGTCATTTATTACTGAATCTTCCTGGGAAGTTTTTACTGAGAGACAATTACTCCTAACTATTTCTTACCAACACTACCATCAGCCATTACATTTCTCTTCAGTATCACCACTAAAAAGACACTGTCAATGAAAAGATTTCAATGTTGAACAGACACTATGCTTGACCTACCTACAATCATACTTAAGAATTTTGTTAGGGTTTAACTTCATCCATCATAACTTACACACTGCACTAATTCTAGCTACAGTAGATCTCTATTTGGGGATTCGGCAGCCACAGGTCTTCATTCGAGAGATCGAATGGATGCAAAGAGAATAGCATCATCTACATATGGTACAAGCATGTTTTCAGAGCCAAACCACATATCTTGCATATATATTATGAAAATTAAAGGGCCGAGAACACTACCCTAAAGATTATCAGATATTACATTATTATGGTCGCTATGTTGCTTATCAATAACAAATTTTTGCAATCTGTTACTTAAACATCAATAATGATGCTAAGATAAGACCCACCTACTCCAATCTGTTTCAGTTTGAAAACAAGGGCCTTATGAAAAACAAGATCAAAGACAGCAAAATCTAGGCCAATCATACAAACTTCCTGACAACAATCACGGGAATTGTAAGATGGTCATGACATGATTCAAGGCCTTTGCTAGAGCCAAACTGCAAACTAGGGAACAGAAGATTACCCTCTGCATACCGCTTTTAATCTGGTCTTTCTCATAGAGCAGCTTCATGAAAAAAGATAATGGTTTTATATGTCTTCATTTATCAAAATTCAACTTTAAATACTTTGAAAATTCATCACACTTTACAATTTTATCACTATCATTTATACAAATCTTTGTCACCATTCACTTTACAAAAAAGAAAACTTCTTCATCTAATAACAAACAAATGTTAAAAATTCTGATCTGGCAAATGAACATGAAAAACCGTCACCACATCATCTCAAATGTAGGTTGGCCAGGGCACCAGCTACCCGTTGAGATACTACAGCTATAGTTATAGGGTCTTTTGACAGGCCAGACAGTA
>NC_090768.1:45816081-45823581 GCF_036898095.1 Palaemon carinicauda
TATCCTGGAGGATACTTAGCCTTGCATGGTGTGTCGCTTTCGCCATTTAGACCAATTTTATCCAACATTTTATCACTAGTCTATGGGTTGTAAGAGTCACTTTCTATATATTCGTGTACATTTTTTTTTGTTATTATCATTTTTTTTTCAAGTATGACGAAACTTCTTTGCAGTTTTTATTCTTATTCTGTCCAGAGGTATTGAGCGAAATCCAGATCCAGTACACCCTAGACTTCTCCAGTGTCATCTAATGTATGGTAATATTCATGGACTGCATGCCAATATCCCAGACCTTGCTATTCTATTATGGCCAGAAACACTCATCTGAGATCCTTATTGTAGGTTTTGAGAAATCAATTACTTTGAAACGGGTTGTCATTCCTAGGGCTAGGGAAATGGTGGTGTATATTTGGACTGAGTACCCTGCTTCTCATAAGTCTTGCTATGAAAGTGGATGTCATGAGTTAAGATACCAAAAGTTTGTGGCAGGCATAACAACTTTTAGTGTTCAATTTATCGGAATCCATATCTGGATGAATCTATCTTCGATTGTCTTTTTACCATTGTGGCTAAGACACAAGATGACAAAAAGGACTCTTTTGTTCTTTTTGGTGATTTCAAAGCTCACCATATAAAGTGATTAAATCATGTTTTTCTACTGATCGAAATGGATTAAGACCTTTGGACTTTGCCTCTGAATTAGGCTGTAAGAAAATAAAAGTGAAACTACTCAGAAATCTGGTAACTGCTTGGACCTAGTATACTATACACTGGGTCCCCTGGTGTTATAATGAGTACGGTTGGCTCTCCAGTTGGGACATCTGATTTTGCCTTAATTTCATTAGTAAGTAAGACTGAGCAGCCTGTCCCTGATGTGTAATACACATGTTAGATATATATAAAATCTCAAGCAGACTGGGATGGCATTTTGAATGATATTTTGAATTTGAATTTGTCGCAATTGTATAAAGTGTTGAATCTGCTGTTCTCTTGAATGAGAATCTAGTTAACATAATTGATAGATAAATCCCTTGTCATGTGCTAAAATACTGAGCAAAAGACAAATCCTAGTACATTGATGATTGTAGACAAGCTTATTTGGAGAAGCAGACCTATTATCTTTGTAAGGATGAATATACCCCATGAGTTTCACACATGCTCATACACTGTAACAGGATTACATTTTTTAATTGTACATCTTGCTTTACACCTCACTGTTAACAGAACCTGTTTAAGCCTGTCTTGTCATGAATTGTTTTGTTTGTATTTTTGTGACCTTCTTGCTCTGAAACACTAGTATATAAGCTTGCTGTCAACTGAAATAAAGTTAGTTGGATTCACCTCGCCTCTAAGTTACAACCAGCTGGTCACTCTCACATTGATGACCATCGAAGTGACCAGTTCCCTCCCACCTTCCCCCTCACTGCCGTTACTAACAGTTGGATGATGTTGCACTCCGACCCTGACTCTCTTATCACTGCCACTCCTATGAAACATTCGTCCTTCTCTAGTACATATGCATTTGCCTTGTTTCTGTTCGCAGAGGTCCAATTACGCATTAAGGGCGTGACTTGTTCAAGCCCCAAAGCAGACTATTTTTCTCGAAGCCATCCCCGAGGACACTTTCCCGGAAATCTCAGATTGTCTTTGCGAACAATGTGACACCCTAATAGTGTACAACACCCTCAACACATCCGTTCTGGAGCAGTACTCGCCATCACCAGCTGTTCATATAGCCAAACATTTTCAGCTCTCTCTACAAACATTGGGAGACCAAAAGGCTTCCCTGGCCATCAGGGAAATTATCCAGATCGCTTACCTGCAACCTGCCATAGACAGCTCTCCTCGTGAAGTGAACCTACTATGTGCCCTTTGGGTACCCAAACCTGTACGTGCTGCCATACCCAGTGTCGATATTTTGCCCACGAAGGACCTGATGACCATAGTCGATGCCCTTATGGACAGCCACTTCAACACCTTCAAGACCTCCAACAACACCCGTAGTCCTGACGAAAAGGACAACTATTCAACATCGTCCAAAGCTGACGTGAATGAGGTAGGACACAGACGCCTACCCCATGACATACCAGACTGGCGACCAAGGCGCCCACCAACTACCATTCAACCACCGCCCCAAAAAACGACCTCTACAGCCACTTATTGATGCCTATCGACCGCAGTTATGATATTACCACTCCAGTTGTCAGTAGCCAAAAAGACATGTAAGTAGGCCATTGCTTGTGGCAGTGGCCTCCCTATCATTAACCTTTTCTTTTTACATGATGCAGGTACGAGCGCGCGATTTTTGATTTACACGGGTGCTTGCAGTTCTCTTCGGCCAAGGCCACTCCAGGATACGACGTGGTCAAAGTCTGCCGTTGTCCACCTGGTAGCTGCCAACAGAGCAGCGATACCTACCCATGGTTGCAAAATCCTCACATTATCGTTTTAAAGCAGCAAATATAATCGGAAGTTTCTCGTTGCTTAGGTCACATTGCCCATCCTCAGTGCGGATTTCCTTTCATATTTCCATTCCAGATTGATGTCGCTTACTAACAGTTAGTCAACGCAGCCTCTTACTCGTTGACACCTCTTCAAACCGCCCACACCGACCTCACTGTCCACATCAATACACCCACAAATGCCTGCACCTAACTCCTCATATAGTACCCAAAAGATTTCCATTCAGAACTTCGCCAAACGTCTATGTCTACTAGGTATTTATCAGCTTATTAATATGACAGGGCCCTCAGTCTTCGTGAGATTCAGGTATCTGGGAGCGGATTGCTTGGCAGCCACTAAACAAAAGTTTGACAAAATGGAAGAAATGGGCCTTTGCCAAAAGGCCTCAGGCCCATGGTCGTATCCCTTACACATAGTCTTAAAGAAAGATGACTATCCGCATCCATGTGGGCAATACAGGGACCAGAACATGCAGACAGAACTGGATCACTACCCACTCTTAAACATCGCTAACGTGACCTCCTACTTGCACAAAGCAAAGGTTTTCCCTATGCTCAACCTCCTTAAGCGGTATAAATAGATGCCCATGAACCATGAACCTAGAAGATATTCACAAGACTGCCATCACCACCCCCTTTGGTACATACACCTTCAATTACTCTTGTTTTGGCCTTCGTAATGCTGGGGCCACTTTTCAACGCCTCACGGATGGCATCTTAGGGGACCTCCCTTTTGTGTATGTTATGTGGACAATATAACAGTTTTCTTCCTCCTAAGAGAAATACCTCTGTTCCCTATGCTTTGTGCTTGGCCGCCTGAAACAGAACGGCGTTGTGGTCTGGTACAACGAGTGTACCTTCGGCGCCAACAAATTATCGATCTTAGGGCACCGAATCACTCCTGAAGGCATCCACCCCCTCCCTGAGAAGGTAGCAGCCGCTCAGAACTACCCCACGCTCTTGACCAGCAAAGGATTGCAAGAATTCTTGGGCATGATGAACTATCATCACCGTGTCCTGCCAGCCGTCGTCGCCACTGTTGCATGTCAAGAGCCAGCCAAAAGACAGGAAGTGAGGTCCCCTTCAAGAAGATGCCTTCTGCAACGCAAAGAATGCCCTATCAACCAATGCTGCTCCCCCTTTCCCCGTGCCACATGCCCCTCTCCTCCCCTCCACTAATGCCAGCAACGTCATTATTGAAGCAGTACTTGAGCAGGTAGTCAACGGCTCGCCCTGCCCATTAGCCTTCTGTAAAAAAGAAAAAAAAACTGCCCAAGACAGAATCTGGCTACTCTACCTTCGACCGCGAATTACTGATGGTGCATTTGGTTGTACGTCCCTTTCGCCACTTCTTAGAAGGTATACCCTTCATCATTCGTATGGGCCACAAGCCTCTGGTGCACGCCTTCACTCGACAGTCCGATACCTGGTCCGCCCATCAACGTCGATAACTCTCTGCAGTGGCTGAATACAATTGCACTCTTTAACACGTCTCTGAGAAAATGAATCTCATTGCCCATGCCCTGTCAAGAAACACATTGGATGCCATTAGACCTGAGTTTGGATTACAAAGCATGTAGGATATCCTGCATTGCCCTTGATGACTCTAACACCACCTTCCTCTGTGTCATCAGTACCGGTAGACCACGACCATTGATACCTTCTCCTGCATGCCGACAGGCGTCTGGTTTTATTCATGGCCTCTCACATACCTTGTGCCGATATACTGCACAGCTACTGAAGACAAAGTTCATTTGGCATGGCATTACTAAGGATGCTAAGGATTGGGTCTGTGCCTGTACTTCATGTCAAACTTCAAAAGTACATCGACACACAAATCTAGGAGTGGGCACCTTTCCTCAACCACTCCACTCGTTGGCCTGAAGCCATTCCCATAGAAAAGGCAACATCCACCTCATGTACTTTCACCTCTTAACTGTGGACATCATTAGCGAATCTCCTGGGAATTACCCTACATCAGACAACCGCCTACAACCCTGCTACCATCAGAATGGTTGAACATTTTCATCACACCCTCAAAGCAGCTTTGATGTCCCGCTGCAAGGACTCCAACTGGTTTACCCAGCTTCCCTGAGTTTTCCTGGGACTAAGGACCACTCCTAAAGACGCCCTAGATGTCTTGGCCGCTAAAATGGTGGATGGCCTACATCACATAGTGGGAAAATTTACTCTGTGACACCAGACTTACAAGACCCCAGCTAAGCAACACATACCAACAGATTTGCAGTCTGCAGCCAACATTTTCCTGCGCAACAACGCTAGCAAGCCACTCATAACGTCCCTTTACACGGGCCCTTTCCTCGTAATCTACTGCAATCCGAAGGCTTTCTTAATCAACATTTGTGGCAAAGAAGACTGGGTCTCCCTTGATTGGCTGAAACCTGCGTATCTCATGCAAAATGACCTGCCTACAGTATGTCTCTCAAGAGAGCAGGGCATCCCATTTCACATGTATGTCTTTTTAAGGGGGGAGCCATGTACTGCATGTGTTTCATACACGCTTGTACACTGTAACGGTATTTACTTTTTTATTGCATATCTCATTCTACCCCTCACTGTTAACAGAACCTGTTTAAGTCTGTCTTGTCATGAATTGTTTTGTTTGAATTTTTGTGACCTTCTTGCTCTAAAACTCTTGTATATGAGCTCGTTGTCTGTTGAAATAAGGTTAGTTCCATTCACCTCACCTCTCATTTACAACCTCACGGCTCACTCTCACATAACAGATCAGATTTGACATGAAATAAATATTACTCAGCAAAGAGTTGTTGCTAAAAGACCTTATGCCTTAACTGAAGAAGGAATACAATTCATCCATAAAAACCCTTTCTGGTACAACCAAGGAACACAAATGGCGAGCTACATTAAAATATGCACATTTTGGTGTATTCCTAACAGTTCTTCCTTTACTTAAAACAGATGGCTTTGTCACTAACCGCCCAAAGGAATATGGAATCCTTTTGGCTGATGTGTTTGATAGTAAGTAGATTCTCGAGAATAACGATCAACCTCATTCCTGTTTTCCTGAGGCTAAACTAAATAGTTTAGCTTTTCAATTCCACGAACTTAAAATAATCTTGATGGACCTTCATTTTTGTGAAGTAGTATACCCACATGGTATTTTTCTTTTGTTTTTCATAAAGACTTATGACTTCTTAGCTCCCAAGTTGTGTGTTACTTACTGTAAGTTAGCAAGAAGAGGTTCTTTAAGCACTTGTTGGAGAATTGGTAATGTTATTCTTTTAGGTGAATGCGTTTTTTGGTAGTCTTACCCATCCTGATAACTGTTCAATTTCCCTAACTCCCGTATCATCTATATTTTTTGAAAGTCTATTAGCAAAATATTTAAATAGATATGTTGAAGATACTCATCTGTTCCCTAGTTTGCAACATGGCTTTCGCAAAAGCCTCCTTACAATCCCTTGATTGTGATCAGGAAGTTCATATGATTGCCCTTGATTATAGTGATGCCTTTGACCATGTTAATCATGAGGCCTTTGTTTTCAAACTCATACAGTTGGGAGTAGGTGGGTCTTTTTATAGTATCATTATTCAATTCTTAAGTAATAGATTGTTTCTTGTCAACTCTGGCTGTAGCTTGGCTAGTAATAATAATTATAATAATATTAATAATAATAATAATAATAATAATTATAATAATAATAAACAAAATAATAATAACAACAACAACAACTACAATTATTTCATTTAACTCCAATCACGACATAAGTTCAACGCAGAATGGTTACAAGAGAAAAAAATATAAGACTACTTGATTAACCATGACCTATAAAATCTGAGAAAACAAGGGCTTGTATATGAAACTTAGGAATATGTTAAGAATTTAAAAAATTATATTTTTCCATTGGTAATGGCAAATGGTTGTTCTGAGGAGCAGTTTTATGATCTTTCTATATTATTTTATCTATGTTTTTGCATTTTGTGCCTAATTTCGAAAATGCCTATCATGCTAAATATTAATTTTTCCGAAGAAAGACATATTGGCATTTCAATTATTGCATTGTCAAATTCGACAATTGTATGATCAACTCTGATAGATGGGGTACAGCACCATATGCAAAATCTCACATGGTCTGCTTCAGTGGTTTCAACAATATATTTGCCTAATATACGTTAGTTTTATTCCAATTTCCAGCATAAATACAATATCATGCGTGATACACTATTGTTTCACCTTGATACACAATTATGGATATACGAGAGCCGTACATTAAAAGCGACAAATTTCCTAACAAGCGATACTCAACGTGAACAAGTAAATCAAGTGCGATCCTTCTCACCACGGACGCCATGGCTCTATTGAGTTTTGTTTCCGCCAAGTGAAGTTACTCGGCTGATAACGCTCTGGAATTAACAACCTTTGGGGAGAGTAGCGAGGATCAAGTGAGAGGAGCGATGACTCTATTTAATTTTAGATTATAAAGCAGGGGAGACTGTGGAGATTAAGTTAAAGGTGGCCTCAGGAAGGTCACAGTACACCCAGAAATGAGGATGAGGGAAAACAACGATTTTATCCTTTTCCATTTATTTATTTCGTACTTATTTGCTTTTACTAAAGATAAATCTCACGTTTTTAATTAAGTTTTCCCCCAAAGCGTTAAAGTATATTCAATACTGATTCATAACTAATTATTTGAAGAAAGTTATTATTGCAGATATTCCTCTATAAGTAAACCAGCACTATACAAAATCCGAATAGCTTTATTGATCCTAGTTGCCAAGGTTCTTTAAATGAGTGTATCTAAAGGACCTTGCTAATAGGTATAATAAATTATCAGCAGAAATTCGGCAAAATTAAAAAAAAAGTGAACCAATTTCTGTGAAATTATAAGCCATTCACATCAAAATGGAAAACTTTAACTGCAGAGTACCAATGCAACTGACTTTAGAATGCTATTCTTTTAATGATAGAAATTATTAGGACTAGTATTATTCTTCAATATCAGAACTATGAGTAAAGAAAATTCTTAACTTTAATAATGTACAAATTTAAGGC
>NC_090768.1:45831081-45851081 GCF_036898095.1 Palaemon carinicauda
AATACAAGAAAAAATGGAAAAATAATTAATTCTTTATCAAGTACCTCGGTCTAAATTATTTCTTTATTCAGGATGTTTTAAATTAGTTCTATACTGGAAAAATCATCTCTGTGTCCCTTGAATTTCAATGAAGTAGAATAGGGCCACGACTTTGTCGTAAAGAAATAACTCATGGACATGACAAACTTGATGCAGTATATTAGAAGTATGAAGTATTTACAACATTACTAAATTTTACTACTACTATGAACCCTCTAGATTAGATACGTTATCAGTTGTTGGTATCGATCTACGAGGTGATAATGATTTATTTTCATGAATTAGTTGGAAAACTGTAAATATTTATGTAAACATTACATTTTCCCCAATCATAACGTGTCATAAACAAAACAAGCAGAATAGTAAAAGGGATAATATTAACATGACCACCGCCCTTCATTAATAAATGGAATATATCTTTAATCCAAAGAACTTTTTAGGTGACATAAGAACTCACGAAATTTATTTGTATTTTTTTACATATTTTAAATTTTTCATACCACTTTATGTACGTAAATCCTTTAAGCTTTAAGTAAACGAAAAGATATTGTTGTTAAATATCAATACCTGAATTTAAAACCACGTGAAAGACAAGGTGACGGAAAAGAAAGGTTTCTATGCTTATCGACAAATACAATCAGTTAAAAAAATCTTGGCTAAAAAATATGAAAGATCATCAAATAGTTATAATCACATCCCCAGAAATTGCGATATGAAACAATTAAATAATTTCATTAAGTATGTTAAAATTTCATAGATTTCCGCTAAAAAGAACAATATCAAGAAACAGCATAAAGCTGAATAAAAGTGTCTGACAGAGACTTCATGGAGACATTATTCCCAAAGAATTAATAAAACCTCCCTTGACCCTGATTCTCGAAGTAATAACTTTCATACAGAACAGTGGCAAGAGGAGTAATGTGACAAAAAAATGGAGCTGGAACATTTTCTTTTACGTAATTTATTTTTCCTCAATCTTTCCATAACTTGTCATTAACACTTCAGTTTCATTTATTGTCAGTCAGACAACATATATAAAAATAAAAGTATCAAACAAACACATACCCACTTGATTACGAAATAAATCAATGCATGAATAAGTTCTATTTCAACTTAATATCATTGAGATTTATCAATAAATGCTAATGAAAAAGTTCCTAAAAACAAAACCGATCATTATTAAAGAAAATCAAGAATATAATACACACAAATATATATATATATATATATATATATATATATATATATATATATATATATATATATATATATATATATATATATATATATAGATAGATAGATAGATAGGTAGATAGATAGATGGATAGATAGAGATAGATAGATATAAATATATAAATAAAGAGAGATAGAGGTGGTGACGATGATGATAAATAAATTGCACAACTGATGGGACTAAGACATCAGACCTAATCCAAGATATGAAACTAAAGAATAAAGGTCAAGAGGTTACGGCGGGATATATGAGATATTAAGGGATTAGAAGACAGGGGATAAATAGACTCCGGTGTCGTGCTATACGACCTGGGAGAGTTGAGGGGTGGTTAATGGTGTAAGAGATATTAGGATAAGTAGACTGAGAAATAATGTCTTATTCAACAAAATGCGAGGAATTAAAGCTACTGACAGTATCTGTAGATTAATATCAGCAGTAAGTGTTGCTGCAGACGTTTTCGCGTTGAATGCAAAATGATAGTCATGCACTGGTATTCTGCGTTCATACAGTTATTACGAGAGGAATTATTCTAATCTAACAATGTAATACTATATGGATGTACAGTACTTTAAATTTTATCACTACCATACTGTTAAGAAACAAATTTATATCGGTGACGGAATTATTTTGCGTAATAAGTTTTCATATAAACGAAAGATTAAGCTTCAATGATATCTTCATATGCAACTACTTCACAGTTTCATTATTCACAGATAATTTAGAAAATATTAGTTTAAACATAGTTTCTTATACCAACGTGTGATTCCAGAGCAAAGAATTTTGTGTTCCTACAACACCCCCCACATGTAGAGTCGTTTTAGATATACCTGTTAAGTATTAATTATAGAGCCACTATTAAATATATGCTTAGAGCCATGATTTAGGTGAAATATCCCCTAATAAATGGATAATACTTAGCAGCGAGTAAGCATAAATAGTCTCCAGATAATGCATGTAGAGCACGATTTCAAGTAATAGGTAAATTAACTAGTATGCACTTTGATAGACACACTATACACTATTTACGCAAACCAGAAACACAACTTTTTCGCCTTTGAACGAAAACATAATATCACCTAAACCCATCAAAAATATTGCAATTTAACAGTGGAACATATTAGCATAATCAAAGAGCATGCCTGTCTTCTTTCATGGTTGATTGATTGATTTAAAAGTTTTCATGCATCCAACTGATAAACTGTCTCGTAAATAACTACATTTCTGTCGAAGGAAAGAATAATAGATATGGCCTCACTATTCACAAGGCAAAGTAGTGAGAGCAGTCAATTATCCTAAAGGTACAAGGGATTTACTGGAAGCAATATATGACAAGTCCTAAAATCTTTATTAACTCTTACTGTATATGAAGTATAAGTGAAAAGTAACAAAGTGCGTGTCAAAATCCTTTCGGTACCTTAGCTCACTGTCTGATTGCCACGTTCACTTCGGCATTATCACTTAAGTGGCACCATTGACCCTCTCACTTGCACAAGTACCTGAAGTATGAAATATGAGTGGGGTCGTGCATTATCGAGGGGTAAATACATTACACTAAATTGTCTCCTTGTACTTTCCCTACGATCGGCTTTTCCAAGTTTACGATGTGATGCAATAACGCAGTCGGTGATCATCGTCGTCCCAAGCTTGAGGAAATCCACCAAAAATTACCTCTGTAATTGCAATCGGTAATCCTGCTCTGGTGACCATTGGTGGGTGCTGTTGATGACGTTCCACTTAATAGTTTGTCTTCAGCATTTGATAAGTTTTCTTTAAACTCTTTTTTGCCACTCTTCGCACTTTACTTCCATCAATTGCCTCCTTATATAAATTTCTATGATTTCTGTGGATGTCAGCAGCAGTCTTTGTTCAAGAATTAGACAAGCCCTTTTTGTTCTGCTTTTTATTTATGGTTTGCCAGAACTTGATACCACAACTATTTCGTTTAGATTAATAGCTTCGGACAAAAAAGGCAAGCAGGCATTATCTTTAATTTATCCATTGTTGCATTGAGTCACCAGTCAATCTTAATTCGACATATACTTTTCCATCAAATACTATTTCCGTGATATCCATCCTGCCTTATATCATGAGTCAATCTTAAAAAGTCATAGCACCTAACACTTGTAGATAGTGTGTTCTTTACTGAGGATGAAAGTAACTAGGGATTAAACTTTCTGATAGAGAAAATTATTCACGAGTTAAGGCAGATATGAAAAGGGGGTGAATAGAAACAATTTACAAGGCAGGTACAATAACAAGACAAAGAAGGGTGGCAACAGTTACCCTCGGAACAAGACCCACATATATAAGTTTCCTAAGTATGATTTCCTATGTGACAAAAAATAGCAAAATAAGCTAGTACTTGTTGTAAGGCACAGAAACTTTGGTTTTGAGAGGTATTTATTGTCGCAAACAAAGTGAGTGACCTTATATGAAATGCCAAAATTTTCGCGAACGAATCTCACCCAACCCATAAACCAGTCATTCCCTTTTGTTATTATCGCTTGATTGCGGGGGGGGTGGGGGGGGATGGGGGTGGGGGGGGAGGGTTAGCAGCTGATATTTTCGGCAGTATGGTTAATAATTCCTATACCAATAAATATATTTGTATTAAAATTTTAAGGGATTATTTGGATATATATATATATATATATATAAGTTTTGTTTCTGCAAATTTTCATGTTCATACCTGGTATAAGCATGCCCTGGCTGTCACTTTTGTTTGTGAGTGAAGACTTTTAGCTAAAAAATCAGTAAGGAGCCGCAAACTACTCCTATAGTTTTACAGATATCCAAATGATTTTCACAGGGTTTGATGGGTGTTATGTGAACTACATACATAACAATTTTCGTATTGATACTTGCCATTAAAAAGTCACAGTAGCCATTTTTCGATATGCGCGGGAGGCCGATTTTCGGCGGCGCCATAAATTATTCGTAGAATGCTTCACATATCTAAATGAAATATTCAGGGATTTATGGGATGGATATTTACTTTGTCCATACCAATTTTTATATTGATATCTGCCATAGAAAAGCAACAGAAAACGTTTATTTCGGTGAGGGTTGAATGGTTATTTTTAGCGGTGGAATAAATAGTTCCTAGAATAATTCACATGTCCAAATGAAAATTTCAGGGATTGATGTGAAACAGTTTCTCTGTCCCTGCCAAATTTCATAGTAATATCTACAATTGAAAAGACAAAGCTATCATATAGCCTTCTTAAACATGCTGTTAAATGTAGCAACATTACAATGAACTGCGTGATAGTGAGTGACATCAAAGAGGGATAATGCCGATCTCATAAACAATATCCGTCCCGAGTTGCAGCTAGTATTATATCTATAAAAAAATAATCGAGCGTCAACCAAACAACAAATCTCAATCAAGTCTGAGAAATCAAGCCACAAAAAAGGGCCACCGTCATAAACGCCCATTCTTACCACTTCGAATATCTATTCACTGTTGCCATTTGTAGGGTCACCATCTGGTAACGTTTTTGTGGAAATTCATGCACCAATTGTGCTTGAACCTTCTGAGAAACAAATAGGAAGAAATATAAAAAACAGAAAATAAACCCAATTGTTGAAAGTAAAAACACCGAGAGAACAATAATATACCGTACAAAAACGTTTTCTACGAAATGGCATCAGAGATCTAAGAAAAATCTACGAGAAGACACTGATATCAACTGGAAAAGTTATCAAACGATATAATTAACCTTTATAGCCATGTATTACAGAAATAAGACCAGTGCTAATGCTATTTTTTACATAATAGCAAATTTATTTATGAAAATTAGTATTTTGTGGTTAATCTCTTCTTTTAAAGATTTAATGGTCACTAATGAATGACAGAAACAAGGGACAGGGACAATGTCATAGAGAATGACCATATATATATATATATATATATATATATATATATATATATATACATATATATGTGTGTGTATATATATATATATATATATATATATATATATGTGTGTGTGTGTGTATATATATATATATATATATATATATATATATATATATATATATATATGATCTGCGCCCAAACCCCTCTCCACCCAAGCTAGGACCAGGGAGGGCCATGCAATAGGCTCCCTCAATTCCATCCTTACCTCACATGGATGGTGAGGTTTCGGATACTACAAGAAACTATCGAGTTTGAGTGGATCTCGAAATTCGGTAAAGTAGCATGGACTTTTTCAATGGGCTACCACGACCTTTTCGCTCTTCAATACTTAAGCGTTCTCCGTTATGAAGGTCAACGATCATTTTAAAGCAAAGCCTGGCATAAAAGCTAAATACCGATGAGATTGATTCTATCACTGCAGGATATTCATATCAAGAAAAACTAGCGATAAAAAAAATCGTTTACTCAAACATACACGCACACCCACGAATTCAAACCAATCATTCGCATCTGAAATAATGTTTCATCACAATATATTAACAAAGGCCTTGCAAGAAGTGACTTTCTTCAGTGTACCAGCTTAGGGACTACACATCAAACAACAATAACCATTTATAGCAGGTGGCTGGGAAGGGTTTTATTCGTCACGAAAGCCTTGTGAAAAGGTCTCATAAATACCTAACTGCCAACGCTTTCTCGATAACCGTAGGTGATCATAGTGCATCTCGTTATTTTTCACAGAATGATGCAATTCCATTTTTTTAAACGACAGATATCGTATTCTCTTCAAAGTTATACAGAACAACAGATTTGGATGAGAGAGTATGTAATGCAAAACAATATTTGGCAGTCATAAGATTATTTCTTTATTATCTGTAATATAAGACAGTCTTGTACAGAACTGTCTTTTCAATGCCTGGGGTATCTATTTAATGATTTCTAAGAAAAGGAGTACATACTTATATGCATCTTTCTTTTACACAACAAAATGAGAGGTGAAAGAAGTTTACATAATTAACTTTATAAAAGTAAAAAACAAGAAATATGATTTTAATATTTTCACTAGAATTCCTTGACCTTTGATATCTGTAGATATTTCTACTGATATTCCAATAATTTTCAGAATACATGGATAATTTGATTTATCCAAATTGAAAGAAAAGTTACAATTATAAACTTCACGTTATGAACCATCAACGGCCCTAAAAAATATCACTTAAGTTGTTTCCAAGACGGTTTTAGAAAGGGGAGAAAAGTTCCCTGAAGGAATATTGACCATACCCTCTTAAGAGGGGAAAATCGACAACAACACATGACGAAGAACCAACTGTCACGACATGAACCAGCCATGAGAGCTCCCTACTAACTTTGGTAATTTCATGAGAAGGGGATATAAGCCCTTTGGGCTACTTTCATTGATTTTCCCTTGGTGTCGAGGTTGATACAGGATTTGTTTGCGCCTTCCTCCTCAAACAGTGTTCTAAGGCCACAAAATAAATAAATAGTGGGGTTTCATTTAGGGAAAATTTCTCTATTGGAAAAGTACAAGATATTGAATACTTTATCGTAATGCAATTCAACCTGTTTTCATAGATTCATTTAGATCATAAAAATCATCGATAGCAATCAATTCAATAAAAGATACGGTATATCTTTTATCTGGAAACAATAACCATAGAACGCATATTAAAAAAAAGTCAAAACTGGCAATTTTACTGCGTAGGCTTCAACATCGCCTTGGGCGACTTGATACAACAGACCTCTCCAGCTCGATCAACTTTTACGCGTCACTCTCTCTCTCTCTCTCTCTCTCTCTCTCTCTCTCTCTCTCTCTCTCTCTTCCTGATCAGACTTCTTTACTTCTCAAACTTTCCTTTCATTACTTCCCTCTAACTCCAATACTTTATTGTTATATTCGTAATTATTAAAGCCAACATCAACGTGTATAAAACTTGCACAGCTGTCGCTTCTGTTTCGTTTTACACATCCTTCATTGCCAGTTTCATTGAACTATAATTTCAGCGGATCAATATGCAAAAGGTCACTTAATCAGGAAGTCACAAACTTTAGGTACTATGAAATCGATAGGAATTCTGGTAAGACAGATTCCGTAAGTGACAAACTCTCTCTCTCTCTCTCTCTCTCTCTCTCTCTCTCTCTCTCTCTCTCTCTCTCTCTCTCTCTCTCTCTCTCTCTCTCTCTCTCTCTCTTTATTATTGATTTCAAAGTATTACCAGGATTTGCTGCGATTGTAAATGAAAAATTAGCAACAGTGAATAAACATATAAAATCAAGTACAAGGCCACTAAAATATTCATTGTAAAATTAATATACAGTACATTGGAAAGACTATTAATTTCCAAATGTGTATTTCCTAATAAAAATAAAAATCCGAATAATATCTATTGAGGATTCTGAGTTTCCATGTATCATAATTACCATCATTATGACTACAGTTCTGTCTCAACAAACAATAACGTAGAAAAATAAATTTTAACCTTACATAAGGATCAAGAATAGAAGCCATAAAAATGCTTAGATTTTAAGTATTTACACAGCAATTGAGCAGTTATCTTGGAAGGCAATACACCTTGAATACCAACTAATTTCCCCGAACGTCATGACAAACCAGTCGAATTCCAGCTATAGTGAATATGATGGAAGTCAACACAAATCAAGAGTGGAATAATGATGTGAGGTATAAAATTATTTCTATTATGCCTTACCATGTCTGTAGATTTCCATCATTTTTAATATTATTTTTTTTTCAAGTTTGTAAACCGTGAATACAACATGAAGTTACCCATAGGATCTATTAAGTGACCTCAGTATGAGTTATTCATTTGAAATCACATGCACATCTTCATGTTAAAAAACAATCGTATTGAATGAAACATGAAGAACATTATTTTTACTCTAAAATGAGTAGCATAACTCCAAAAATCAATGGTAATGAAACTGGCTCGTCAGGACCAGGCAAAATTATCGTGTAGGGCGAGAATTTATGATGCTACTAATGGTTTCAGTTATAAATAAAGGATAATTAGTATGTACAAATTACGGGTTTACAGTAATATCTCTTAAGTAATGTTGCTGTGGAAGCTCAGAATTATTTTGGTGATGAGAGAGAGAGAGAGAGAGAGAGAGAGAGAGAGAGAGAGAGAGAGAGAGAGAGAGAGAGAGAGAGAGAGAGAGAGGATTATATATGAAATAATACAATGAATATTAGTTATAAATTGAAAATGGCACGTATTATATCGGCACAGTTTCTTGAACTCATAGAGATGTTTTTTACACAGAAACCCGCGAAAAAGGCCATTTCTAATAAGCTGTTTACTCATCTGTCCACATAAATCGCTCAATCTTCATCTTCCCAGTCGGTGTGACCACATCATAAACACGTCTCGCCCATTGGCCTCGAGGAATCCGGTCCTTGGCAGCCTCACCACAACAGAAATCCTACATTTGATGTCCCTTAATTACCACACGACCGTTAACTCGCTGATTGGCAAGAGAGGGGGGTGGGGATGGGCCAGGAGGGAAGGGTATAGTGTGTATGGAGTGTATGTTGCCTTGCAGGAAATGGGGATTTAGATTGGATGGTAGAAGGGATGGGCGGAGGTTCGTGATGACGTTGTGGGATATATTGGTGACGAAATTCCATTACTCTATTGCCCTATAATTTTTTTCCATATATAGCTCCCCCGGCGTCATTTGCCTCACTTGGTTGTTAATCTTTATTTTTCATTCCAGTGTTCTTTTTCTTGTTGTGTGGTACTTCAACTTATTATTTGAGAACCCCTCTTATATCGATTAAAAAAAAATCACAGCAGTCCTGTATAACATTTTGAAAAAAAAAATCACTACAGTATTCATCTTGTAAACGACAATGCACGTTACCTCCAGTTGTCAGCGTGAAGTCTGACATATTACAATTATACAATTCTTGTTAACTGAAAAAAATGGCATAATAAATCTGAGAAAAAACACGCATAGTAAAAATCCTACCCTTGTAGAAAAGAAATCTCAAAAATTTATATCTTGGGAGAAAAGCCACAAAAATACAGATAGTTAAATGAAATAAAGGATTTAAAACTTTTTGGGGTCCCAAGAAGTTATTGAGCCAGTTGTCTTGTTTTCCGTGGGATCGATGAATTCTGCACGCGAACTAGTCCTGATTCCATTTTCAACTGAGGGAAGAATTCCGGTCAGGTGTTCCTTGGCTGAATTGTAGGAAAACCAACGTTAGCCATTTAAATAGTGGCTTGAATGTTAGGACATTACCTTTTCTCCATAGTAACTTAAGCTAATTTTTTTTTGAAGAATCAGATCAAAGATCTCTTGCAGCATTACTGAGATTTCACTCCTTTCTTTCTTTAAGTACCTTTCGTATTTCTTGACATGATGCTACAACGCATGGTATACACCACTTAATGCATTCCTTCCAGGCTATAAAATACGTAGTGATAAAAAAATATGGCCAAATTATCTTACTCTTATTCTCATGCCTGTTTCTTTAAGTGCCACATTATAAAAAAATCAATCTGCCATATCAAGATAAAATGTACATATTTGTACAAGTATATATATTCACGCATATTTCGCCTACACATTTAGATTTCTAATCAATAAACAATGAGAGTCGAAATCTTCATAACTGATTAAGAAAAAGTATGTCAAAAATATATGGTATAAATGTATACAATTTAGTTACCTCTATGAACCCAGAACAGAATTATAAATGGGGTAAAAAAGCTATTTAGAGCAATCAACTGCATCGATGCACTTAACATCAAACAAATGATAGAGGAAAAAACATCAAGTTTGTGTTCTTTATACTTACATTTAATCAAATGAACTTATTTTAGACCTTTTCCTACCTTATATCCAAAGTTTTTCGTCTCTCCTTTGGAGACTGCAATCCTTTTATTTTGCTTAATCAATTATTTTTTTAAACCCTAAAAGCAAAAGTGCCTGACAAAATACTTGATTGCTACAGTCCTTATTTGATTCAACTAAAGAAAATACACTAGCTAAAACCCTGTGTTTTACTAAACTCAAAGGCCAAATGAATACCATGAAATCAGATTACAATGCGTCAAATCTTCGAAAGTAGAGTTCGTATGAAATATACAACTACCTTACAGCTAAGGTCGTGAGGCAAAGATATCAACTCAAGAATATCGAGAAAAAGCCTTCTTACTATGCATTAAAAAAGAACGATGGGCCTAGTTCTAGGTAAAACACATCAATAAGATCTGACATGAAGATATGATAACCTAACAACGAGGAGATTATAGAAAAAAAAAATAGATGAATGGAAATCTGTATTTTATGACTATTGCTTATGGTTAAGTGGTGAATTTTTTCATGAAAACCTCAGAAAAACATCTCAGTCAAAAAGATTTTGTACCTTATAGATAGAAAAGCAACTTCAACGCTCTTCAAAATCACCCCTTTTGGTTACTTCCCGTCTTGAAAAGACAGTTTTTACAAAAATATAAACGCCTATTTTAACATTATTTATTTAAGAATACCAATTTTCCAATATGACTCCAGTAAAATTCTAAAACTGCCAAAAATGTAATCACCAACATGATATGTTAGAGAGTACAACCAAGTGAATACCTATGCTGTACTGAATTAATTAAACCTGAAAATTCGAGACATTTGTTTTAAAAACATTAAAAACGCCATGAGCCATGTTTCAAAGAAGTCACACTCCTAAAACTGTATAGCTGTAGTGTATGAAGCCTTTGTAAAAAGAAACGAAACGCCTCCATCTGTTAAAGGTATTCTAGTGCCTCCACCTCTACTAAATAGAAAGTAAAGGATAAAATTAACAACCGAGCATTGTCCTTAGAAAATACCCTAAAATTATGTAACCTGTGTAAAAGAAATCAGATAAGAAAAACTATAACCACTATGTTATGAAACTAAATTCAAACTGTGAAACCTTTATTGAAATATCAACGCATTACAATAACCTTTCCTAGCAAAACTTTACAGAATATCATTAGATATCTATTTGAATGTCTCTCACCATCATTCATTTGATTTCCAAGAAAATTATTCCTACAGCTTATTTTCTAGGGTTCAATAAAGATGTTAATTTCACTTCCACAGCAAGTTTTAAATAAATCCGGGATGGAAATTTCTTTTCACGCACGTACAAAAAAATGATTGGACCACGTGCTTTCTTATTCCCCGGTGGAAAATTTTCATAAATGGCACGTCATACGAAGAAACATTTCACCAACTGACTTGCATAAAATTTCAAAGTTAAAAGAATATCTTAAACTGATTCAGCCCACGAATCTTAAAGACCTCTAAGTGAGTAGAGAGAGAGAGAGAGAGAGAGAGAGAGAGAGAGAGAGAGAGAGAGAGAGAAGGGGGTCTCTGGGGTGTCTGGAGAACTTCAAATTCACTAGTTACCTCATATGTTCTATGCATATCACGTATTGCTTTAACTAACAGGGTCATTCCCCTCCTATCCACTCTGTAACGTCGTTCTCGCTAGGTATTGAGGAATGGAGAGGCAAGGAACTTCCTTGAGCCCAACGTTTAAAAAGAGCCACCGCTTACTCCCTCCCAGTTTGTCATTCATTAAATTATAATTCCATCCATCATTTCCCACTTACCCAAGTTTTTCCGTAGCCATTATCATACTAAAACTGTTTTGTGCTTCACTATATTTTCAGGTTACAGAATGTGCCACCGATATTTTGCTGTATAATAAATATTCTCCCGCTTCTGGAATAATAAGCAACATCAATATTAAGCGATCAGCCATCAAATAAGGTCATTAAAGTTATATAATTACAAATAGGTAGAGCAAAGATCCACAGAATAAGATGCCATTTGAGAGAGAGAGAGAGAGAGAGAGAGAGAGAGAGAGAGAGAGAGAGAGAGAGAGAGAGAGAGAGAGAGAGAGAGAGAGAGAGAGAAGCTATAGAAAAAGATATGCTGGAATAAATAGGTGAACTTTTGATGCCTTCTTGCGAGATCACAGATTAACTTTCTTTTGCGGGGACGGCTTTACAAAAGGAGATTTCTCTCCCAAGGGAGGTAGGGGAGCTTTTGTAATACAAAGAAAAAATGTTAGACAGATGGATGGGAGAAACGTTTAGATGAATACGGAATAACGCATGTGTTGACGGATAACATATCAGTATTTCGATGAACGTTTTTTCTGTTATATCAGAAATAATTTTACAGTTTCTCTTGGTTTATATATATATATATATATATATATATATATATATATATATATATATATATATATATATATATATATATATATATATACAGAGAAAAGGGAAAAGAGGTATAAGCATGAAATAAAATTCTGTACAAATAAATCTAAAAACCAGTTAACAGGAAAGATGCTGTTTAAAGGTTCTAAGTCAACAATCAACAACCGAGTATTTTTGAGAATAGTGTGTAATCAATGGTCAGAAAAGAAGCAAATCTGAATAGTGCTGGAATAGAGAAGACTAAAACAAATATGAAAATGCTTATGGATGCAACATTTGAAGGAGGCGAAAGAATGACACAATGATAATTTTGTGGATGATCAGGCTTTGAAGGGAATGCCTAGGGGGGAAGGGGATCAAAAGAAATTTATAATTTTCATGAATGAGAATAAAGTGACAGAGCTGAAAACAGGAATCAGTGAGACGTTCCTTAATATGCCAAAGAAAGTGTCAGGTAGAAATTCTTCTTAAAAATGAGTGAACTGTGAATGCATGATTATTTTATATTTCTATGGATATAGTTATGTAAGATGTCAGATTAAAGATTGAAGTGTAGGAGAACATTTGTGGCATGGGACACCAACGGATAAAATAATTTATAGAAGAAGGCATTTGCATTTAATTCCATGTTGATTAGGAAAAGTGAAAAAAAAACAGCAAAGAATAAGAACAATTTTAACATATATTGTGTAAAAAAGAAAATATATATAGGTATAGACACAAACAGGTATATTACAAGTTAAGGTAGCCTATTGCAAACGTCCCTGCATGGCAATCTATTTGATCGTAGTTCCACCATCGCCCATGCTTGATAGTTCCTTGTAGTGTCTGCACCCTCACCATCCTTGTGAGCTAGGAGCATAATGCCCCTCCTGCTGAGTGTTCAGCGTGTAAGCAACCTCTCCAGGGAGAGCCAGGCAATGGCAGCTGATCATATGTACAGTACATTATGGTCAGTTTCTAAGTCATTGTCCTGTCCCAAGCCTCTGCCATTCATGAGTGACTTTTAACTTTTATTCACATGTCCACCATCTTTATATCTCTCTGTCCTGGTAACGGTATATGCGGGACACTGTTACTACGAGATAAATTTTTGATTCGTAACTTAGGCAATGCCGTGCTATTAATATTATTATCACTTGCTAAGCTGGAACCATAATTCGAAAAGCAAGACGCTATAAGCCCAAGGGCTTGTACAGGAAAAAAATAGCACAGTGAGGAAATGAAACAAGGAAATAAAAAACAACAATAGGAGAAGTAATAAAAAATCAAAATAAAATATACTAAGAACAGTAACAACATTAAATTAGATCTTTCATAAGAAACCATAAAACATTTAAAAACACCAAGAGGAAGAGAAATAAGATAGAACAGCGTACTCGAGTTTATCCTCAAGCAAGAGAACTATAATCCAAGACAGTGGACGGCCATGGTACAGAGGCTATGGCACTACCCAAGACTAGATTTTGGAGTGTCCTCCTAGAAGAGCTGCTTACCATAGCTAAAGAGTCTCTTCTACTCTTACCAAGAGGAAAGTTGGAAAGATTTATCAAGGTGTAGAGAATGTAATGGGTGTTGAGGTTCTTGGCGAAGTTGCAAATGAAAATGGGGCACATTTTATAATTTTTTTTTCTCAACAAACCATCTTGCGATTGGAGGTACCCATTTCCAGCACAAGAACATCCACAGATATACATGGACTTCACCATGTGACAATAACAAAAATCAAATAGATCATATAGCCATTAATAAAGAGAGAAGGAGGACTCTAAGAAATGTAAGAAGCTATAGAGGTGCAGATATTGGTAGTGATCACCAGCTCCTCATTGCCACACTGAAATTAAAACTGAAATCACCAAACTGAAATGTAGGTAGAATACCTAGGTTTGATACAACTAAGCTTCTAGAATATGAGCACAGAGGAAACCTTTGCAATTGAATGTAGGAATCGATTTGCAGTCTTAGAAACTTTAAGAGACCAAGAGCAGACAATTAATGAAGAATGGTGAGTTACTAAGAACATATATCAGTCAGTTGGTAGTGAAGTTTTTGGACATGCAGTTACAAGGAGAAAACAATGGATATCAAATGATACGTGGAATACTATAAAAAGGACACAAAGACAGAAATTGATTGTTGAACGTTTTCGAGGAAGTAATGAAAATTACAAGGTAGAGCATGCTAAGTATTCCAGTATTGACACAGAAGTCGAAAGAAAAGCCAGGAATGACTGGAGAAAATATTTAGAAAGGAAAGCAGATGAGGCTGACAAAGCTATGAATTCAGGGAGTGGCCATAGTGTAAGAATTGTTCATAGAATTATTAATGAAATCTCTACTGGGGCAAAGAAGAAGAAGCATATACCCATCAAAAAGAAAGATGGATCGGTTATAACAACAGAAGAGGAAAAAAGGCAACCTTGGATGGAGCACTATAATGAGGTCATGAATAGGAGATATGAAGGGAATAATTTGATTGATATACCTAAGCCTAGGGAAGACCTTGATGTGCCCATAAATAAATTCAGTGTGAAGTCGAAACTATAATTAAAAAACTCAGGAGATGGAAAGCCCCTGGATACAATGGAATAACTTCTGAGATAATACTGGCCGAAAATAAAGTAACTCCTTACAAGATAATTTTGTAAATTGTAGCATAAAGAGGCAAAACCTGTTAAAGGGGAGCTAGGCGGGTTGGTGGAAAGAAAGAAAAAAATCTGACTGATTGCAATAATTACAGAGGTATCACACTTTCGTTAGATGTAATGAAATATATAGTATGCTCATTCTAAAGAGACCACAGAGAAAGATTGATGAAAAGCTGAGAGATGAACAAGCAGGATTTAAAGGTAGAAGTTGTAATGACCAAATTTTCATTTTAAGACATGTGGTACAGCATTATTCAGAATATAGAAATCCACCCTTGATGGCATTTGTAGACTATGAAAAATCCTTTGATAGTGTGCAACGGCCAATTTTGTGGGGAGACCTGCATTATGGAGTTCCTCTTAAATATGTAAATTTGATTAAGTCTTTTCATGAGCCTAGCAAGTGCAAGGTTAATGTTATTAGAGTCCTATCAAATAAATTCACAGTGAACAGTGGAATGCATAGAACAGTTGGGGATGGTGGAGAAGGATTGGACTGGATTGGTGACAGGAAATTAGTTGACCTAGAGTATGCTGACGACGCTGTCCTTATCAGAAAAACACCACAGGACTTGCAAAACTTGCTTACCAGAATGCATGAAATATAACATGTGGTTGAGCTTACGATCAATAGAAGAAAGTCAGATGATAGGAAGGGAATATGCAATGAAAGATGAAATATCATTGAAAGGAGAAAGAATTAATGAGGTGGAATCATTCAAATATTTAGGAACTATGATCTCAAATATAGGATCTTTAGAACTCGAGTTTAATGAATAATTGAAAAAAGCAAATCAGACAATAGCTAGGTTAAGTAAATTTTGGAAATAAAATCGCCTGAAATTACAAATAAAAATAAAGTTATATATCAGTTTAGTGAGATCGGTGTTACTGTATGGACATGAGTCGTGGTATGACAATAAAACAATATCTGACAGATTTTGTAGATTTGAGAACAAAGCCTTCAAAAGAATATTGAGAGCTAAATGGCAGGACGGGATTAGAAAAGAAACTATAAGACAGATTACTCGAGTACCATATGTGAATGAAATCATGGTGAAGGGTAGATAGAGATGGTTTGGACATGCTCTTCGCACTCTCCATGAGAGATTAGTTAAAAAAAGTTTTATCTGGGCTCCACAAGGCACCAGAAGAGTTGGAAGACTCAGGCCTACATGGCTGAGGACTATGAAGAGTGAAGTAGGAGATGATGAATGGAGAAGTATTGATTTAAAAACTCAAGATAGAGACGACAGGCGAAATCTCTCCGAGACCCTTTACGTCAATAGGCGTAGGAGGAGATGATGATGATGGTGAAACAAGGAAACAGTAAAGGGAATGAAAACAAAAGAAAGGAAATAATGGACTATGGAAAAACTATTTTCTATATATCTTGAAGAAATGAATAGAGCTGAATTTGCATTTAATATAGCGGAGGACGATCGTATAAGAGAAAAGGTGAGGTATTCAATACGTAAAGCATTGAAGGTAGCTTCATTGTTCATAGCATCTGGGACTGCCAGTGGATAAAATATGTTTACAAGAGTTATTTACAGATCTTATACAAAATAAGCAGAACTGAAAGGATGAGAAATAATGCAATAAAAAGCTGTAAAGAGTTAGCGAAAGCAAATACATAGATTAGAATTTGAAGGGGGGTTATTCTTACATAAAAACAGGAGAGGGCCAAGCTGGTGAAAAGGGGGAGATTTCAAAGTTTTGTATAGTGTGGAGGTTCCCAGAGTTAAGAGAGTGAATAGTAGATAGAAGTGAGAAAATTTTTTTTACAGGTGTACCACGTTCTAGTTGGGAGACCTATGTGTAATTATATGAAGCAACTAATTCTGTGGGGAGTTTCGTCGTCAGGTTTCTATTCGTTTCAGCAGGTAAAGGATTAGTGTAAAAATCACTGTTGTCTCGTTTTATATCTTGATCAACCCCAAATCACCGTATAGGGTTTATAAACGTCTATATGTAACAGAATAATGCCAATACTTTCTGTTGTGTAGTTGTACCTTTGTCTCAGTTGGCTCACTATTACAAATATCTAGTTACCAAGTACCCAATTCCTTACATAAAAATTAAAAGGTGTTTATACAATCAGACAAAAATACTTTTGGTTGTAATCAAAACTCAAGGTTTCAATCTCCATGAGACATTTCTTTTAAAACGTAGACCTTAGAAGAGGTTTACATATTTAGCTTGAGAGAGAGAGAGAGAGAGAGAGAGAGAGAGAGAGAGAGAGAGAGAGAGAGAGAGAGAGAGAGAGAGAGAGAGAAGTAATTTCAATTAACTTAATATCATTAGGAAGTATATGTCGGATCAGAGAGAGAGAGAGAGAGAGAGAGAGAGAGAGAGAGAGAGAGAGAGAGAGAGAGAGAGAAAGTAATTTCACTCAATATAATTAAGAAATATATGTTGGATAAACACGTCTATCTTCTTCCTCATAAGATACCATTACGGATGAGCATTCCAAATCAATACACTTAAGATTGACTATAACATAAGTTAAAATTTTTATACCGTATCACTCACATAATTACGTCTGTACGAATGTACGAAAACACACGCAAAATGGAGAAATCATCAAAATATTCAAAGAAACTCATTCTTATATAAAACATGTACTGTACAAAACAGCAACACCCTCAAAAGCATACATAAATATATAAAACCATACTTAGTCATTGTTTATCGGATTCAATTTATAGCTATTTGTGTAAATTACTTAAAATTGCATAATTTGTGAATCTCCGAATTAGTTTGTTCCTTAAAACATTTTATTAGAGAGAGAGAGAGAGAGAGAGAGAGAGAGAGAGAGAGAGAGAGAGAGAGAGAGAGAGAGACCATTCTTATCAACATATCGCCAATAAACAACAAACATAATGGTAGAGGAATCGACATTGGATCAAACGGCGTTTCGATCCCGACATCATACTGGAAGGTATTCTAAATCTGTGTATTTCAGATTATTACTTATTAAATGACGAATAATTTGACTTGTGTAAAGTGTTTAGGGATAAAATCAATCTCAAACGTTGACCAAGGAAAATCATATTTTCGAACGCCATATGTAACATGTTAAATTATCAATTAAAAAAAGAAAATGTCATATTTACAAATACAAGTACAAACTCAAGATAAAAACTGATAGGAAATTTTTTTTATTCTAAACAGAGAGAGAGAGAGAGAGAGAGAGAGAGAGAGAGAGAGAGAGAGAGAGAGAGAGAGAGAGAGAGAGAGAGAGAGAGAGAGCGATTCAATCTATAGCGCCAGAGCAGAAATGTTAAGTTCACAAAAAGTAATAGATTTATCTGGAGCTGCAAACAACCCCATAAACCATAACTAACAATGGTACCTATGCTGCCACCCTTTTAACCCCCCTGCCAAATACAAACAAACAAGTACCGTAGACCAATCTCATGGCTAGTCTCGTTTGTCCCTTCGTCCGTAATAGTTCGATGCCGTCTGCAACAGCCGTGGCACCCCTGCTGTTCAGGCAATAGGGTTGCTGGTTCCACTATTAACAGTGTTAATGCGTTGCTGTGAAGGTACCAACCCCTCCCCTATTCGTCCATTTCTTTCCATTTACCATCGAAAAGACTTCCCAATACTATACAAGAATGGCATAGGAAAAATAATAAAAACTTTCTCTAGCTGATATCTTAAAATATATATCATTCATAATACCTTTTACTCTTTCAACTATTACCCATCTAAGCTCTCTGATTAAATGGACTGACGTATGCCAGGATATTCAACAACAAGCAAAGCAGATTCTCTCAAGCATAATAGCATAAAATCAAAGAGAAAAGAATAAGTTGTATTCAAACAAGTCTATATCGATACACAACTCGGGGAAATGAATATGACGATGGCAATTGCTTAAATATGATAAACATAGCTTATGTAAAAGGACTGGACTTAGTGTTATAGATCAAGAAAACATTAAAAAATTAAGGAGTATTAACTTTAGGAGTATATATTTGAAATCAACGAATTACTACTATGTAATTTGCACGCATTTTTTTAAGAATAACAAATTTTCTATTCAACCCACTGCATGCATTGAACTTTACGAAAGCTCAGACAAGGTTGGGAATCATTGTTCTGTAATAAATCATAATTCACGGTAGGTAACATAAACGATGAAAAATTGCATCAAGATATTTTTGCAATACAATAAGAGCTGTTCTCTTTAAAAATAAAATGTTATATACCACAGACATTCACATTTAAAATATATTAATGGAATATGACCTTCAAGTAGAAAAAAAGCTAGTGAAGGTATTAAGTATTTTGAAAAAAAAAATACATATATATAAAACACTCATTGTCTGTAGAAATTAAGTGATTACAAACGAAGCTTTAGTAAAATGAAAGATGAGAGATTTATCCAACTAAGGCATAACAAATGGATTAAATAAAACAGGAATATTATCTAATATATGAATATTTGGATATTTTGAAAGGTACTCATTGCAATGAATTTATAGAACTGAAAATTCAGAACAAAACATGACAACTATAATAAATTTACTATTCCAGGAATAACAATAAATTTGCACCCCCGACTAATCTAACAAAATGAAATACCGAATGGAATATGAGGGGAAATAAAAGGAAAAATGAAAGGGAAAGCTACAAATTTCAATGTTGAATGATTTCCATAAAGCTGTCAACAAGCGCTCCCCTCCAACTCCCTTTCCTAAAAATTCCTCCAGACAGTCAAAACGACCGAGGCAATCAGACACGCCCACTGTCTCGTTACCCTCTCCCACCAACTAACAATCATTCTTAACAAATTAGGTGTAATTGTTTTCCTGCACCCATTAAGAAAAGGAGGGAGGGTCTGGGAGTCAAGTTCTTTCACGCCCCTCAAAGGGCCTTAGGAACCAAGTT
>NC_090768.1:45853581-45857450 GCF_036898095.1 Palaemon carinicauda
GAGAGAGAGAGAGAGAGAGAGAGAGAGAGAGAGAGAGAGAGAGAGAGAGAGAGAGAGAGAGCGTCACTCCTTCAACCACTCTTCCAATGAGCTAAGAGGATATAGATCAACCCTCTCTCTTGCTGCCTGGCAGTCCGCTTTAGCCGACTCTTACCACATTAACTTTGCAAATATCACTACTCGTCTAATGGAGAGGCCTGACTTATGTAACTCTCACACTCCTACGGGATTAGAAATCATTTCCTTATTTAGGGACTGTAAAGACTTGCAGTCTTCCCTCTTTCAAAGACTATTCTACAGGCCGCTAACACAGCAAGAGCCCGTGCTTTGCATAATTAAATAACCAACCATTCAAGGGGTAGTCCATCATATCCTATAAAAATTAAAAACATTATATTACCTTTCTTTGATTGTCTACAGCAATATCTACATCAAGCATTAGGTGCGCTCAATACTACCCTTTGATGAAAAAAAAAAACATCCAGAAGAAAGAAAAAAAAAATTATCAATGTCAAATAGTGACGTGATGAAATTAAACGTAAAAATATAAGGATGGCAAAATCTGTCTTCATATCTATATATACTATATATAGCTATAAATACACGATAAAATAAAATGTTAATCAGACTACCTCGCTGGCAAACAAGAGACAACATGAGCTGAAAAATTGGGTATTTTGTTCTTTTTTTAAATTCCCAAAACACCGATGAAGTAATTTTTATTCCAGCAGACCCGAATCTAAACATGGCTGTGACGAGGAAATTTATCGAAGTGATATTACCATTATTATTTCTTGTTTGCATTCAGAATCCCCCCCCCCTCTCTCTCTCTCTCTCTCTCTCTCTCTCTCTCTCTCTCTCTCTCTCTCTCTCTCTCTCTCTCTCTCTCTCTCTCTGCATATCAGATGTTTTTCCGATTATTATTTCTCCATCCTTTTTTTCTTTTCTCTATCTCAGTGGCAGATACAGGAACACTACTGCATCTTGATACAATGGTCATAGGAATTCTACCTATACATGAAAATATACATGTTATGCTCTTTGGTTTAATTATATGAATTCGAAAGAGTTCGAGTTGAATGGTTTTAAACTTACTATACCGAGAACAAGAAATTTATTATGCAGAAAATCTGATGGAAAAAGATCAGGCGATATATTTACCAAACTAAACTAATATTCAGCCTTTATTTGAAATTATTTTTCTCTTAATAAGATAGGAAAAAGAAATATATACTTTACAGTAGTTGCTTTTATAATATTAAATTTCTTATAAATTTATGCATATACACTGTCAATATTTTAGAGCATCCTAATAATTTTGTTTGAAAGATAAAAGACTCCCCGAACTTCATATGTAATAAAATATTCACCAAAACTATAAGAAATAACCAGATTATATAAGCGTATCAAACGCATATCTCAACATACAGTTACCTAAGGATTCGATGCAACTATATCGAATCCTCCTAAGCGCTAAATTAGATAAAAAAATAATTTTTGATATGAATAAACAAACTAATTGGCTTTAGTATGCCAGCTAAGGCACTGATCTTCGAAAACATCCAACTGAAATGCTTAATACTCTTGACATCAAGTATGAATATTGACATCGTATTCAACTGAATATTCAAAAGCTATTGATAACTGCTTTCACCATTATAAATTTAAGCGATTGATTTTAAAGGGGCACCTCACACATTTGTCCAAATTATGCTTTGTTTCAAAGCTCAAAGCATTTGATATGGAACAATTGCCGAGAAATTGCTTCATTTTGCATTAGAACAAAGACAACTGTCGAGCTGCAGAAACAGGGGGCGAGACAGCGTATGTTCAGTTTTAGAGATAGCACTCTGTAATACGATTAAAAAGGATGAACATATACGCACCTCATCCTTAGATATAATGTTACAGCAGGGTAGAATGACCGAAAATTCCTCCAACGGTGTTTTCTTTTGTGTAATGCCTATATTAAAGTATACTTATATAACTAACCAATACCAATTTATATAAGAAAATGTGCATAGAAAACTAATTTAAGCCCCTAGCAATTCAATTTTGCCAAATACATCGAAAGAAGTCACAGCAATCTCCATGTGTCACTCAGATTAAAGACTAGCAATGTCTGGCAACGCTATCCATCTGGACTCTCTCTCTCTCTCTCTCTCTCTCTCTCTCTCTCTCTCTCTCTCTCTCTCTCTCTCTCTCTCTCTCTCTCTCGCTAACCTTTAACAACTGAGGATGAACTGGAAAAACAAGACTGAGTACTTGTTTGTTTGTTGTCACTTGTTTTCCCCGAAGCCTTTTCGCGTAGATTCTGACCAAAATAGAAACTAAGAATAAATCCACAACCACAGATAAGCTCGCGCGGAAACACACACAAGCACATCTATATATAAATACATACATATATATAATACATACATATATATATAGTTAATATATATTATATATATATAATATATATATATATATATATATATATATATATATATATATATATCCCAAACTCAAATCATCAAAGTATTAGGAGACTTTATAAAATTTCTCAGCATTTAAGATCACATCCATCCCCCACTTTTTTTTTTTACCCTAGTAAATGAATTGATTTTTACAGTACTTATCTTCTTAACTAGGTATAGCAACATTAGATACAACCAAAACGGAATATCTCTTCTCTATTTTTTTATTGACGGCAATAACTATATATATATATATATATATATATATATATATATATATATATATATATATATATATACATATATACATATATATATATATATATATATATATATATATATATATATATATATGTATATGTATATATATTTATATATATGAAATAAAACTAATAATATCTGCTTCTGATTGAAAAAAGATAGTAAATAAGTTTTAAGAAGGACTGATGCCAAGAACCTTAAATGTGGGAATGAAAACAATCCAGTCAATATTCTTGTCTTGAATTTGAGTTCTTCAGAAAAATAAAAATAAAGATAAAGTTTCATATTGTACTGAATCATGAACATGAAAAAATTACTTAGTTAAAAAACTGCATGATAAAAAGCTATATATTAAATCCTCTCTAATATCTACCAAGATGGTTTTCCTTTTCTTATTTTAACTTTTAATACATCATCTAAATTCTAAAATTATATTATAAATTCCCTCAGACGGACCTTCAAACAAATCTTAATAATGTTTTCAAAATAAAATAAGTTTTCTATATTTCCTTTGACCATAGGTTTCAAACAAATGTTTCATATGAGAAAGATCTCCATCACATCAAGAAATTACAATAAAGTTTCAATTCCAATGTCTACACTATATTCTCAGCCAATTTCATGTATCTTTGGCAGACAACAAACAACTACTATCATCTAAGATATTAATATTGCTAACGGTCGTAAACAACCTAAGGATATCTCAAAAAATTAAATACGTAAAATAATTTTTGGAGGGCTAAATTAACCTTAAAATCAGCATGTCTTGAAATTTTTTCTGATTTCTTCTTGAATTTTTAAGATTCCAATCATAGAGCCATAAAATATCTAACATCTTTAATTATGAGGGAGTATAGATTTTATCAAGGGTAACTATTGACAAAAAGTAAGTATAAACTTTGGAAAATGGCTATGTCCTTATCATCTTGAAGAATCAAGGAGACTCGTTTTACGACAGGAGCCCTGGAACAACCCATAACACTAAAACAGCGAACGAAGGTGACGGGAATGTGGGATAGGCTCTCATAGACCAGAATCTGAAGCGTTAAACACATATTCGAGGTAGAAGGTAGACTCGTTGAGCGGGCGTGGTCGAGAGGAGGCAGCGGCATGTGTTCAATGTTAGAAGAGGTAGAGGAGTAGGAGAAA
>NC_090768.1:45857950-45860450 GCF_036898095.1 Palaemon carinicauda
AGCAAAATGATGATTTCAGTAGCTCCTTCAAGGGACTTTTCAATTAGGAATCTATTGCTCAGGAGGTCAACTTTGGGTCCTTGCATGAAATGAACGCTGTGCGTGTGTGCTTGACTAACAGCAGTTGAATGTGTTACAGAGCTGTATCTGTGGATCTATGTATTTATCTATTTGTTTACCTATTTGCCTATACAAACATATACTGTATATATACAGTATGTATATGTATATATATTTATTTATTTATATATATATATATATATATATATATATATACATATATATATATATATATATATATATATATATATATATATATGTGTGTGTGTGTGTGCGTGTGTGTGTGTGTGTATGAATGTATGTTTGTATAAGAATACGAAGACAAGTGTGCTAGGTACTCCAAATAGCTAGTGTGCATAAGCTCTCCATTTTGAGATATAGTACAAAAGCAAATGAACAGACAAATTATTATAAATCATAACAAAATTAATTGATATTTTTCTTTGCCTAATTTAATACACCTTATATGGGCACCATTAGTTTCATGAAGCACATTCAACAAAATACTCAATTTCTTGCCATGCTAGCTGTAGCATAACCTCGTCAATGGTGGAAATAGCCTTGGTGATCTCATGCTTGAGATCAGTGATGTCCCTCATTTCTGTTTGATGCACGATATCTTAACATAACATAACATAACCCACTATTCTGGAAATGTTTGTTTAAGGAGCCCACGAACATGCAGTCCCTAATGTGGTGGTGCATCATCTTGTTGGAAAATGATGGTTGGCTGAAGGTCATCTATTTGCCGGGCCACATATTCAGTCAAAAGGTCAAGGTAAACATCAGCAGTAACTGATGTCTCATTGAAGAAAAATGGACCAGTGAATCGATTGAATATCTTTCCACACCACGCATTAACTTTTGGAATATCCCGGTGAAGTTCCCAAGTCTCATAAGGATGTCCCGATCCCCAGATTCTCACACTATATGTGTTCAGTTCCACTATAACATGGAAGGTAGCCTGATCACTGAAACAAACTCACTTGGGGAACGCTTCATACTCAAATGCCTGTATGAGTAGCACTGTGTAAGCTTACAATCGCAAGTTCTTATGTAGGACTTCGTGCATTGCTGAACGTAGTAGCTACAAGTGTCTGGAAGCAGTACGGATACCATTATTATCATTACAAGCTAAGCTATATTCTTAGTTGGAAATTAAGATGCTCTAAGGCCAAGGGCTCCAACAGGGAAAAAATAACCCAGTGAGGAAATAAAACAAGGAAGTAAACTACAAGAGAAGTAATAAACAATCAAAATAAAATATTTCAAGAACAGTATCAACATTAAATTGGTTCTTTCATATTTAAACTATAAAAACTTCAAAAACTAAAAAAAAAAAAAAAGGAAGAGAAATAAGATAAAACAGCGTGCACGAATGGACGGAAGTGAAGATAGATCTCTTCCATACTTGCTGTAGTTCTGTTGTTTCACTGAATCTGTACATCCTATATTGTTAAATAAACCATAACAAATATTGCCCCATCCCTTAATTAGTAGCCATTTATAGAGGTTTATTTAATAACAGCTCTTTCATCAACAGGGAACCAGGCATACACAAAAGAAGTACAAATATATCTGATTAAGATAGCTCATCAATAGCTTCTGTAATATGATTTTTAAACTAGACACCCTGTATGCGTGTGTGTGTGTATATATATATATATATATATATATATATATATATATATATATATATATATATATATATTTATATATATATATATATACATATATATACTGTATATATATATACATATATATATATATATATATATATATATATATATATATATATATATATATTAAAAATAATTATGCACGAGGTATTGGTCATATGTGGTGAATTGAGGGCAATGAGTTATCATAAGTATATTCACAATTTATTCATATTTGTTAAGAGAGAGGAGAGGACGTCCTGGAAGATTGAATAGATTTTGTGAAGACGTGGCGAAAGGAAGCGGCTGAACATCCAGAAACCAAGCCATTACTTGCAATATAGATGATGCTGACACAAGGAAAGAATATTGAAAGATTTCTCCGGTTGCAGGAAGCTATTTCATCGACAATTTTACCTGATGTGGCACATGTATGTAATAATGAAAACAAATACTACCGCTAGAGAGTTATTGGGTCCTTTGACTGGCGACACAGTAGTACATTGGACTTTCTCTCTGGTTACGGCTCATTAACACTGTACCTACACAAACATTGAATAGTCATAGTCTAGCCTATTCTTCACATATTCTCATCTGTTCTCATACACCTGACAACACTGAGATTAACAAACTATTCCTTTTTGCTGAAGGGGTTAACTACTGCACATTAATTGTTCAGTGGCTACTTTCTTCTTGGTAACGGTAGAAGAGACTCTTTAGCTTTGGTAAGTAGCTCTTCTAGGAGACGGACACTCGAAAATCAAACCATCGATGTCTAGTCT
>NC_090768.1:45862950-45955450 GCF_036898095.1 Palaemon carinicauda
AGTGTTATTAAAAAATTGTTGATTCGAACACGAGAGTCTAGTCTTTACACCTTATTTCTAAAAAATAACGTAATCTTTATATCAAGATACGGTACTCAACTTTTTTTAGACAGGATTACTGCTATGGCTGCTCTTTTTCAGTTCGTTTTAGGAGATGACACTCAGAAGCTTTTCTGTTTTATATATTCTATATATAGACTTATATGTCTAATTTCATATAAAGGGCTTTAACAACAATCCGCAAATATAATTCGATACAAAGGCAATTCTATTTCTACAAGTATAATTAATTACAACCAAAATTTATTAAAATCAATGAAATGAGTTAATTTAATTGCTTTGAAAACTACTGGTGTGTTCAATAGAAAGTTCTTTAGAATCCAAAAAAAATGTAAGTACAATTCTTAATTTATTACTCCCATTAAGGGTACTGCTTAAACTTGTATCTCACACAGGAGACGGTATACAAATATCTTCAGTACCTCAGCTTTCTGGCAAAATTTCCATTGTGATTATTCACGTCTCCCCTTTGCATTACCTGTGACCCTTCCAATTAACTGGAAATCGATTTGGCTATAACGAATATATTGTGAAATGACATCGTATTGTAATTTAGTTGCGTCTTTATATTTTCATGATTGACACAAAAGGATTGACTAATCACAGTTCTATAAGTTCCTAGTCACCTAATGAAAATCTAATCCCCAGTTCTTTGGCCTAGTTGTTCATTTACATCTATTTCTTACTTGGATAATTCATGTTCTACAACCAGCCTAGACCTACTATATCTAGCAAACCTTGGTCATTCATTTCTCTCTCCTCAAGAATAATAAAAATTACTCTTATAATGTTTCAATCGTTCCAGGAATTTCAGTGTTTACCCCTTAAAGGAGAGATATTATTATCAGTGACAATAGCTTTTACATATCATAATGCATTGAGTTCTCTATGAAAAAAAAAATAGTTTTGAAAACATACCTGATTAACATTCCGTCTGCAACCTTACCATCCTTGTGAGCTAGGGATGGATGGGAGAGGGTTGTGGGAGCTATTGGTTTACTTGCTAAGTAATCTGCAGCCATAATCTGACCCTACCAGATCCTAGTTTGGGTAGAGAGGGAGCTTGGGCATTGATCATATATGCCTAATTATATAGTCAAACTCTAGGATATCGTCCTGTTCTATGTCTCTGACGCTCATGAACGACCTTTAAACCTTCTAGTGTAAAGCTTGTAATCATCATGATGCCATTCACAATCGTAGCAATAGGTGATTCCAAGGATGATTGATGATGATTGGAGAGCGACCCGATACATATGTGGGCCATGGGCTCTTTCGTTAGCAGCCCGTATAATTTCCAAGGAGTCTGATTAAATATTTTCGATTTTGTGAAAGGTCAAATATACAAGCAGAAAATACAATATCATCAATGTTTAGTTTCAGAAAATAGATATTGGTGGGGGCAAATATTTTGCTAATTATGAATTTATAGGTTATTACCTATAAAAGGCTCTAATGCCACTCTGAGCAGACCAGAGTACTCCCAGCTGATCTAATGTATTTTGAATAACAATATACCACTATTCTGACATTCCATAAGGGAGGTTTTTGCTATAAGTGGGTACATGACAAAATATGACTAACATGATTATTCTTTCATTCTCTGTCGATGTATACTCCATCAATGTAAGTATTTTAGAGGAAATAAACCTATTATACAAGTGAATTAATTGTAATTTTCGTTTCTGTTACATATATAGCAGTAATGTTGTTGTTGCTGATTTAATGAAACTGGGGGCAAACACAGACCCTTGCAGACCGTTCATAAAAATAGATATGAATGTGGAAGATTCAAGGTGCATGGTGTGGATACGCATAGTTCCAGAACATCAGAGATAATGACATTTCTTTTATTTTTAAAAACTCTCTATACCATAAAAGTTGTGACAGTGGCTTAAATCTCGAAACGGCTCTCCTTTATATAAAAGTTGGTTTCTGAGCTGTGCTCTTGGGACTTCTACATTGCATCACTCTCTTACACAACAAGTACAAGGATAGTTTGAATCACAGGTAATCATTTAAATATTTTCCTGTCTCTAAATTTTTTCTCAAATTAAATATTCTGGAATATTACCTCAACCCTTACTAAGAACTAATTCCACCATTTAAAGAGAAAAAACTTATTATCATTAAACTACTCTAAAAGGACAGCTTTGACTGCACATATACAGTACAATATACCCGTACTAAGCTTTCATAATAAGAAATATGAATTGCACAAGCACAATGGTTTACATATACCCATGCAAATATATCAAAAAGAGAAATAGTTGTCCATTTGACCTTCTCGTGTTTATATTTTTTTTTTTAAACAGAAAAGCTTTGAAATAAAGCAGAAGGTTATGCTTGGACGTTTCTTTCGCAGAACCAAATAGAAAATACGAAACCAAAGGATAAAGTGCCAATTGTTAATGCAAAATAAAATTCAAATTCAAACGGAAAGTGATTTGCAATATTTAGCCATAAATTTCTTTGGATAGAATCCAATAGGTAAACACAGAAAGTGGTCTGTCTCCCCGGCTTCACAGAAATCCCACAGGCGTCAGCGATAACCAAAACAAATAATCGTCTGTTTCAGTGTTCTCTCTCTCTCTCTCTCTCTCTCTCTCTCTCTCTCTCTCTCTCTCTCTCTCTCTCTCTCTCTCTCTCTCTCTCTCTCTCTCTCCCCAACGTGAAGAACTTCAACCCATAGTTATGTGTAGCCAGATAAAAAGATCATTATATATAAATCCAAGTTAAATTACCATATAATTTTACACCTGTATGTAAAACACTTAAAAAATTAAAGAAAAAAAAAGGTAAGCAAATATACCATATCTTCAATGGTTTTAAATTTCTAGCTCAAGCCAGATCAAAAGATCATTATATATGAATCCCAGTTAAATTACAATATTTTACACCAGTATGTAAAATAAAGTTTAAAAAATAAGTAAGCAAACCTAGCATATTTTCAATGGTTTTAAATTTATAGCACAAAAGATGAAATATGGACGAACCGACAACTCACCCAACAAAATTACCCGAGCTGACTCCGTCCACATGCCTCTTTTAGAAATATATAATCCAGGTGCCTGGTTCTTTAGGGCGGGAACTATTTTCAGGTCAAAGCAGTATCTTCAGGATAAGTTGACACCGCACTTAAAATTTTCCCTAATAAAATCTCCGAACAAATAGCAGAGTGGTTGGCAGAGCCAGACAATCGTCACATACAATTCTCAGAAGGCCAAACTAACTAAGGTTGTCCTACATTATGTCTAAAACCCTCAGAGCAAAAAAAAAGAAAAAAAAATATGGAAAATGTAAGAATGGCGATAAGAGATCAACAGCCTTTACAAGTCTATAAGCAACTTGGCTCACCAGAAACCACTGACGCCCAACAGGAAACGACGCTGGACTTGTAATGAAGTTAACCCGAGAAACCAAAGCCGCAATTCACAATGCATCCACCATGCCACTCAATGATTTCTTACAAATGGTAGATGGTTCACCTGGCCCAGATATCGGCAAAGCCCGCTCAACCATCTGCATCAACCTTTAAGTGACGAAGAGACAGATGGTGAGCCAGATTCTCTAAGACGCATCCGTAACAAACCAAAGGACCTTTGTTTATTCCAATGGTGATTAGGGAGCGAGGCTCGAAAGAGCAAACAATGGTGTATGCTGCCAAAAAATAGATGCAGAAAGGCCCAACCTTTTCAAAAACATCATTTATGAAATCCAAATCGGGATAGCATACCCCAAGATAACAGCAAACCAGAGGAACGATGAAAACCAACAGCACCTCCAGCAGGAAAGGTTCGCCCTGCTGTGGAAACAGTACAGGGAGTCATCGCCCCTATCTTTCCTTGGTTTTGAGGAGGAAGGCCTTGAACTTCACCCATAATTTATCACAGCCTACAGACTACTCTACCAACACATCCTAACTGAGAGGTACATTTGGAGGGCAATGAAAGCATATCAATAAATGGCTTTGCTAAGGTCTTCAGTGTCTGATATCAAAGATCGCAAAGCACAGAGAATCCGAGATAGGGGAATTTAAGACAAATGACCATCACATTGCTCATTATGGGACCCCTTTTCACCATCATCGACCAAAATACGAGATGGCACGAGGCAATACCAGTCAAATACTAGATGGCAGAAAGCTGAACAAAGACTCTATCAATTAGGTCAAAAACAAGCCTCCAAGGAATATACTGTAGGTATCTTTTTATCATCATCGACCACAATACCAGATGGTACGAGGAAATACCCATCAAACACCAAATGACAGAAAGCTGAGCAAAAGCTCTAATTAATTAGAGGGGCTAATTTCACGTCAGCCCTATGGACTTCCCTCCCTGATACCCTCGAAATAAAATTAAACCATTCATTGGCGTAAAACCCAAAACCAACGGCATTGTGGAGTATTTCCATCACTCCCTTAAAGCAGAGTTCACTATCAAATGTCAAGATGGAAGGGGCAAAATTGATTTACCATGGATGCTTTGTTGGCAAAGGCAATCCACAACCACCGTTGGTGACACCCGCAAACACATTTCAGGGTCCAAATGAACTCACAATTCCCTCCAACATCCATAAAGCAACAGGAAGAAATTCTTCTAACAAGAAAAAGATACACCTCAACCAGGAAATCTTTTCTTCATAACAAAAGATTCACATCGAATCCTAGTCACCAGAATGCTTGGGACCTTATCGCATACTACGTTGCATACTACTATGTATATATATATATATATATATATATATATATATATATATATATATATATATATATATATATATATATATATATATATATACTGTATACGCATCTTTTAACACATTGGATAGTTTTCATCTTATTTGCAGTATTGCTATCCACAGTTACGGGCATCAGCACGCTACTATTTCGCAAAGGCAAAAGGGTGAAGGGAAAAATTCTATGAATAAATATCGAATAAGGTTTAAACTGCCCACCAAACAAATACAGGCTTTATCATGGCAGCCAATTTCATATTAATACCAAGTGCCTTACACCACTCATTCCATTCTGTGTCCATTACCACTATGTGCATGTTACCATTCTTCACAAAATTAACATCTAAATTTCAATGAATGCATCGTTCATCATTCTATCCCCGTGTCCTTTTTTCACATATCTCTCATTGCCATAATGATGGTCCCAAAGCAAGAAATAAATGATTACATGAAATCAGAAATAAATTATATTTTTTTTTTTTAAATGTACAGATCCCTGAAGAAGCTGCTGACGAGAAATTTTCTACCACTTTTCGGGTAACGGTTAAAGAATATTGGGCAAGAGGGTACCATTTTAACATTTTCTATAGTAACATAAACAGAGCGGTTTTTGAAAAAGATGCCTTACATAGCCTATGTTAACCAAAGTGAACAACAAGCCTAAGAATGGAATTGCAGATTGAATTTGATACTATTAACAACACAGAGAGATTTCACTTGCTTTCGAAAATATTTATATCAATCTTCTGGTAACACATCACTTACTTAGTGAATGGCATCAACTAATTTCATACCGTAATTAAAAAGTACTTAAGAGAATAAAGGCTCAACTTTCATGGTTCTATCGGTAATAAACAGTATACTTGCTAATCCTAAGGTGACCATTTTTTAAACGATGAAGTTTAGATAAAAGAAAAAAAAAGGTTGGAAGACCTCGTCAAGTCATACAAAGAAAGACGAAGAGGAGGAAAAAACTGAAGATGGACCAGCATAGTAGATATTTGGTAAGTTCAGCTAGGCGTTACAAATGGCAGATGCTTTAAAGATGATAATAGTTCAAAATCATATGACAGAGCACCATCAAAATGTTTTATTTATCGACAGAAGCTCAAAAACCTCAAACATGTATTTGATGACTTAAAATAAACAAAGACGATACTCTTTCAAGTCCTTGATAAACCAAAAGTATACATTATCTACGATCCCCAGCCATCATCGGTGGCATCCAACCATTATCTCCTCAGCACTCTATAGCTTTGAAAAATTATGATTCTGAAAATCTTTCTGCTGTTTCCTCGGAAAGCAATACCCGCACACAACACAATGAGTACATCATGATCCAAATCCATTTAATCGCAGTAGTAACTTGTACGAAATTATGAAGAATCTTACTAACAAAATAGATTTTATTATTACAGGTCATGTGCAGGTGAATGATACAATATCTCTCCCTGTAACTTATTTCATTATTACTTCACCTGGGGGGGGGGACATAAAGCGTGGTTTTCGTTGTTCATTTACTTTCAGTTCTAAAATAAATCCTAACTTTCATTACTCAATCGTTCTTTGGTGTTTTAAGAAAAAATTAATTCCATAGTTCATATCTTCATACATATTTTCATTGTTCAACAACATTTTTCCAAAGTGTAGCTAAAATACCCAAATCTCATCCACTAGAGAGAAAGGAAGTATACTGCACAATGCTTGATGACGGTACCAAAATACTTTAATATAACTATTTAATTTGGATAATGACCGGCTGTGCATAATTTCTCAAATATTTAATTTCATGTAATAAAATTGCAAAAAGTTATTGTTGATTGGTCTATAGTGGGTAAAGGAATGTGATATCTAGTGTTCCTCTGGGTAATGTTTGTGACCCATCAATATTCATACTATATACACATGATATTTGGTTTGACCTACAAAACAAGTTCGTTGTATATGCTGATGATGATTAACTTTTTGTCGTAATTCCATCTCCAAATGTATATCTAGGGTTGCTGACTCCCTTAGTAGAGATCTACCTAAAATTAGTACAGGGTGCAAATAATGGGGCATGAAGTTGAACCTTAGCAAAACTAAAGTATGATTGTAAGTAGGTCTTAAAATTACACGTATGATTCTTCATTGTAATTTACTAGTGAGATATACATGCTGTCTGTTTCTTCTTGAATTGCATAAAAAAGGAATTTAGAGAAAGTCTTTTGAGATTTTCAGTGATCAATCTATTCTGGAAAAAAAATATTTGAATTCTTTCATTGTCTTGTTTCGAGTACTGCTCTCCTGACTGGCCAGCGTTCTCCAAGAGATAGATGGAGAACGCTGGCCAGAAACATCGACCCCACTTGAAAGTGGGAAAAGATGCCGACAAAGAGATAACGGGTTTTGAAATATTGCATGCCTGACAGCAAAGGTTGGAAATTATGTAAACGAGAGAGGAATTAAAACTGAAACTATTACTAATTTCTAATAAACCGATGCTGGAAAGTGACGACGTCAACGCCAAGACTTTACTCCAAGAAGGGTAGTGGGTTAATACTGATCTCCTTTTCCTGGAATGTTTGTGCTTGAAACACACACAGATATGAAAATATTCTTGTATACATACCAGAAAATACTGTATTAAAGATATTAAGGAGGCACTGTGGCTACAATAAATACTATAAAGTATAGACATATTTGTATATGAATACTTTTTATATATAGTGTATATTACAGCTTGCCTCAGTAAGATATTCTTCTCAAGAGGGGAAAATACCAAGTAATGAACCCATTGTCATGCCATCTACTTGTTGAAATCTCTCTCTTCTACTTGGAAAAAAATGTTTACCAGGGATTGGGACGAGGTCCATTTCATATCTATAGACCTTAATCAAGATGATTTCAAAATTCTTCCAAAGTGGAACATTAGTAAACAAACTTTTTTAATCAAAAAATTCTATACCTTTATCATGTTTAGTGGTTTTCTTGATATTGATGTGCGTAAGGTCTTAATATGTTGTTCATAACCTTAGCCATCTGATATGTCATATGAGAAAATATGGGACTTAATGAATTTCTAGGTTTATGGGATTTGATTATTCTTGTTTTAGTCACCAATCTCCTTTACGTCTCTCACTAACAAAGTGTTTGCTCTAGTTTTCATGTTGGATGATCTACTTTTCAGTGTCTCTTGACTTCTTTAGCATTTCGAATTTGAGTATATCGTTCAGAAAATCGTCCTGTTTCCTCCTGTTTTCACTGGCACCTTCCCTAATGGGTTTATTCAGGATCCCACTGGAAAAGGTGATGTGTTGTTTGCCAACTTTACCAACGAGATTGTCAATAAATGTAGAGGTAAGGTCAATATTCTCCTGTTGCTATAGCTTTTGAAGGTAAGCAAATAGTATCTATATCTCTATCCGCTTTACTTAAAAGTGGAATATGTTCAATTTTAAATGCACTTACGTTGATGTCTGTCTGTAATCTAATTTTTATTAAAGGCAGACAAACAAGTGGGGTCTATTATCCTATGATCCCATATTTCTTGTTATCTATACAACTTTCCGTCTTCAAATCTGAAACTAATTTGTTCCTCCCTTTACTATGTTAAAAGCTGTTTCTGGTACAAACTTATGGCTATCATCAGGGCTCCAAAAGTTATATAATAGGACTAAACTCCAATTCAAAAGCTATTACTTCGAAACTTCAAAATTAAAACAAGTATTCAAATATATGAAGAAATCAATGAAAAAATATTTAAGAATTTTCTCTTGAACCTTCCAAAGAGCTCATTGGAATTTTGTACTCACGGAGTTCGGAATAAATTCTGTAAATTGTGGATGTTTAATAAAGGCTACTGCAGGGATCTGGTCTGTTTAAGCAACCAAAAACCACCGATATTCATCATCTGTATTTCTGATGAGGTTATTTACTGATGGTTTCTAATCAAGGGCTCCATCAAAGTGGTAGTATATGGCCCTTGGTTGGTCGGGGTTTGGACAGAAATACTAGCTGGTATCAACTATCTTATTTACACGAAAATTTAACATAAAGCCACTCCTTGCAAACAGAAAGACAACAAGAAATATTTACCTTTAAAGGGGTAGCTTCTGTTTTAAAGATAAAATTATGTCATTCCTGGAATAAAAAAAATTATTTTTAATGTCATGTTGTGTTTGTTGTAAGTTCATTTCTATGCTATCCATGGGGGGCCGGGATTCAATGACCAGAACATCACTATGAGGTGCTAGGTAACGTTTTTTACAACACTCACACCCAACCCCATGAAAAAAAAACTCAGGTCACTGAAGCTTCCAATGGGAAGTATGCTGGTGTAAAACTATTTACGATACCCAGATAGTTTTGCCTTCTACTGACATTCCATAGCACTGTACTGTGTGATGAAGTCTCAAGTATTTGGGCGATGGGTGTGGGGTGGGGCTTAAGAATTTATTCTGACGATAATATATTTGGTAAGTTCTAAGTAGAATTTCTTAGTTGAAGTGTTACTTTTTCTTACTGAAAAAATTCTTCTATTGCTTTATGGACATCAGAGGATATGGTGGTTTCATTTGGATCATGAAATACGTCTGTGGGTATCGCTAAAGATAGTCCGTGGACTGCCTCCACCGGGCTGTGTTCTTAGGCTTAATAGCATCCATGGTGGATCCTTTTTTAACCCTCCATTCTGACATTTGGTAGTGAGAGCTGCTTTCAGGAAGGGAGGGAAAACACTCAACCATACCGTTGGATTTTTGGTTGCACACCACCATATGGTTTAATTTTATCCCAAGGCTGGAGGCGAGAAAAGTCAATAGAACTGTTGTAAAATTAGCCTCTTGTCACTGGTTATGTTTCCTGACCCAAATCATTAGTGATTTTGTTTAGCGTTCAATCTTCTTCTGTTTGAAAGGTATTGCCTTGGGCCTTCTAATATACTGCTCCATGATGGTAAAAAGGTATCTATATCCCTCGAAGGTGAGTTAGGGCATTACAATGTCGATGTGAATATGACGAAAGCAGCAACTGGTCGTTTTAAATTTTCCTGCCCTGGATTCTGTGTGCTTTGTGACCTTAGATACTTGATAGGGAATACATTTGCGAGCCAATTTCTTGATGTGTGTCTTCATGGCCCTTCAAATGTATCTCTCAGTTAGAATGCAAGTGGCGGAGTGACCTGAAGGCTGTGATAAAATTATGAGAGGGGTAGAAAGTTTATCCCATCAAAACCAAGAGAAGATAGGGGTAAGGGCATCCAGTACTCATCTTGCAGGCAATGGTTGTTTCTCCATCATCTATAACAATACCTGTCCAAGACAGGGCTGGAGTTTCTTGCCAGAGGCACTATAGGTACTAGTCGTCCTTAGTCAGACACTTTGAATTGGCAGCCCATATTTAGGGGTGCATTGGAGGCCATCATTACATTATTTCACTTGAAAGGGTTTACACATGCTTGGTCGGCATGTCACACAGACAAATGGACAGGATATTGATGGGATGAAGCTTCCTAAAACCGTTCGAGAACAACTCTGTTGACGGAAGGGAGGGAGTCCGGAGCAGAAGTCTAAGGGTATCGCAAAGCAGGTTTCACTATCCTCCTAAACCTAGTCCTTGTTCGTTCATGAAAATATTCCATTTTTTTTTAAAAGAGCTCCTCACTGTATTGATCTCATAGAGAAAATAGAAATATGACATAAAGCCACTCATTACGAGCGGAAAGGTGACAGGAAATAATTAAATATATAAGGGTAATGATTACATTCCAGGTGTGTTTCTGCACATCGGGTAAATGCTTGGAATATATTATATTTACAGGAACAAAGGAACATCACTTGAAACCTCTAAAACTAAATCTTACATTTGTTATTAGATATTAGTTTAAGTTTTTAAAGACAAAGTACAGTTGTTCCTGGAATGAAAAAAAAAATCTTCGCAGTCGTCTAGCGTTTGTTGTTAGTCTGTTTTCATGCAGTCCATGGATACGGGAGGTTGTGTTTTGGTGATCAGAATATCGCTGTAAGACGCTGGGTAACGGTTCCTAAAGACTTACCATTGAGATAGGTTTGAAGTTACATACTTTGGGCCTTCTATTTGTGCCCTATATAGAGCAAGTAATTTGCAGTAAGAAACTGTTCCCCAAAGGGGTTGCTTACTGGAGACCTGGATATTGATATGGGACAATGGAAACACATAAACCTTGAAAGACATTAAAGCTGATAATATCTCGAATGACATCAAAATATATCATTTGGCTAAGGTCATAAGCCCAGAGCATCAGAGAAAATTATAATAAAACAATAATAATTTACCAAAACTCGATTATAGAACGACCTACAGATGGAAACCATATACTATTCAGAAAACAATTACCAATATGTATATATATATATATATATATATATATATATATATATGTGTGTGTATATGTGTATATATATATATATATATATATATATATATGTGTGTATATATACATGCATATATATACATATATATATATATATATATATATATATATACTTGCCTTACCTGAGAGAAGTCCAAATTCAGATTTCGGAACAGGCCATACTGCTTTACGTATGGTTTGTTGGGTCACATTGTACCACAGTTGAAGCAAGCAATAAATTATGCACCCGAAGGGTAGTTCGACAGTGGTGCGTCACCACTAGTGTGGAGAGGTCATTGGCCAGGAACTTAATCTTTGAAGAATTGCTGATAATCAGAAGGTAATTACTTCCTTGTGCCATTCACCGAAGAGGAAACGAAGTATGGTGAAAAAGCGAGGACTTCGAAGAAGCACTCACTACCCCTGGGCCTATATATATATATATATATATATATATATATATATATATATATATATATGTATATATAAATATACATATATATATATATATATATATATATATATATATATATATATATATATATGTTGCGTTTATTTACAGGTTTATTTACTACGCTGCGGCTATGTTACCAATAACCATTTAATCATTTACTGTTTAAACCATCATTTTTTTTTCAATGGAAATAGAATACTTCCAGTTACGTTTAGCAAAACTACATCTTTTTGGGGCGATATAAAGTTAACATTATTTTGCAGCGAAGAACAATAAACCCTTTGAGCTTGAACACACATACAAAGAAGCAAAAACATGTGCAGTATACCGGAATTATTAAGTTTTGCTATAATACAATACTTTCCGTGATGATAATTATTTGTTATTGACTTCTGTAGCAGAGTTCCTTTTTTCATCTTAAAACTCCCCCCCCCCATTTTTTTCCCTTCAATATCGCATCTCAGTAAGAGTTCTCGAACATTTGTCTTTAAATTAATTTACGGATCAAATTAATCATTACTTCAGGTAATGATAAAAGGCAAAATTGTTGATTCAAATTGTAAGGCATTTTAAGACTTCGCCTGGTTGAATACATGAGATGGTTAGATATCGGTTTAGAATATGTAAAATGAAACAAAAAGTTTTCTATGTCCCCTAAAATTTATAAAAACAATATCTTTCTATGGCACTACAGTATATAAAAAACAATACTTATTGCATGCATAATTAAAGTGAAGAGGATATGAACCTCCGTTGCAATTAATGTCAATAGTTAATGGTCCCTTTCACTACCTTGAACTAGTTGCGTAAAGAACACTGTTGTTGAATTTCAATAATTTCATGAAACTGACAACTGGTGAAGCTTGCCTGGAGACATAATACTGAAAATCAACCAAAGAAATGCACTGGGAGGAAAAAACTTAAAGCTGAGTATCCAACAGAAGACGAGAATTCGTTGAGGTGACGAAGTAGAAAGAAATTTCTTCCCACAAAGCATTTGCCATGCATACGAAGATCAAATATCCCTTTTTAATAGTAACTAGTATATATATATATATATATATATATATATATATATATATACACACACACACACACACACGAGTCTAAATGAACAATTTTCATTAAGGGCGATTTTCGTATTTCTGTACTTTTTTCATATTCTCCGGCGTAAGCCTTTGTTTAATAAAAATTTCTTTTCATCAATTTTTTCAACTTCAATAAAAAAAAAATATAAATCAACATAGAATCTGTATCCCTAAGCATATATATATATATATATATATATATATCTATATATCATCCTGTATTCATATGAAATATCCAATTCTATACTATTATGTGAAGGGGTTTTTTTGGTCGTCTTGGTATTAAATAAAAATTAAAAAAAAAAAAGCTTCTTAAAAATAGAATAAGTATATTTCAGTCTGGAAAATCTTGCAATCCATAGAGCTATTCGTCAACTAATAAGAAATTCCAATCATTCCATTTCTAATATTTTATATTTCATTGCTCTCCTTATTGAACGTATGCCTATACCTTATATACATCCATACATTCATGTGAAGCTTACGATCTTTCCACGCTTTGTTAGTCTGTATGTAAAACAACACTAGAATCAATCAACACACAGAATGTTTCTTAATTCAATTTCAGTCACCCCCCTCCCTTCCCCAATAGTTGCTCAAGCGCTTTATGCACTAAAATTTCCATTTCAATTATTCTCGTTAGTTTTTCTCCACAAAAATATACATCATAATGGTATAGGATGTTTCCTGTCTATTTATTCGTCTGTTTATCTATCGGTTTCCGCCGTTCGACATTTTAAGGTTTTATGGATTCTGTACTTTTCGTATATTAATTATTCTCTCTCTCTCTCTCTCTCTCTCTCTCTCTCTCTCTCTCTCTCTCTCTCTCTCTCTCTCTCTCTCTCTCTCTCTCTCCTCTCTCTCTCTCTCTCTCTCTCCGCCATGTACATATGTAATATACAGTGGGTGCATGAAAATATACCAGTAAAGATCCAAACAACACGTTTTTATTTTCCAATGGATTCAACTGTTCTTTTCACTCATATAATGCAAATTCTTCCGGTAATCAATAGAAAGGCTTAATTCCAATGTAATTCTTATAGACCAAACTTGTCCCACTAAACACAAATGTCGATCGACGAATCTATCGAAAAGATGTTATTTACTTTATTTCAAAGACCCTCCTCCTTTGTCATCGTCTTCCTCGATATCCCGGATGTTAAGGACTTGATTTCACAATCGGTACATTCTGCTATTTTATAAATAAATACATTTATTCTAACTACATCGATTTATTGCGTACCTCTCAGATACTGACAAGAGACTAACTATTGATGTGCGTGTGTTTTACTATACTGGTTCTTTGTTAACATTTTCGTTCCAGCCCCGTAACCTCTGCTCCGATCTCCTTTAATCTATGTTTGTGCTAGTTTGTGTGTGTATGTATGCGTGTTCGTGCATAGATGTGTGTGTGAATGTGTATGTGCATGTGCACTCTATTGTACGTATTGCGTTACATACATATGTGTTCGAATGTGAATACGTAAGTGCGTGCGTGCGTGCGTGGGAGGGTGTACATATGTGCGTGCGTTTCTACGCGTGTTAGCGGTGTTCCTGTGTGCGTGCGGCCCCGCCCTGTCCCTCACCCATCGTGTGGCTCCGCCCAGGATAAATCGATGCAGGTGAGTCGGCTGCGGCACCGTTCCCTTCCCCTTCTCTGGCTCTCGCTCTCTCTTGTTCTCTCGCTCGCTCACCGCTTCTTTTCGGTCTTCGGTAAATAACTCATTAGGCGAGTTCCATCCGAAAATGACACACCGTCACATCGCGGGAAAGTTAAAGAAAGAAAACAAAGAGGAGATTGAAAAGGACACGCAATGAACGTTTCCACGTCTTGATCTCGCTTTTTTTAACGGGTTCACTATTCACCGTTTGGATTTCGGTCAAGCGGAGTGTCAGAAAAGACCGCTACTCTGACGGTCTCCTCCCCAGTGCTTTGTGCGTCAATTTCTCACACTTACTTTCCTTTCTTCGATAAGATCAACACCCTGTAAGTATTCTCAATACGTTTATTTCATACATAAAACTATTTCATTTACATAAATGAATAAAAAGTGATATAGAGAAGCGTAGATAGATTCTCGTTGTGAATCAGTGTAAAAGGATATAGAAGAATTACATACTGACCATCGCAATGTGAAAAGAGCCGTGAGTATTGATTCCAGAATCAATAAGACAAAGTAGGTAAAAGATCAAATTTGTGGAGTCTCATTCTTTAACTGGGGCGAAACATACGGTTGGAATATTCTTCTCCATTAGGAGTTGTAACTTGAATTTAACGATGACTTACTACCGATAGAATATTTTTATCAAGTAGGTGATGCTTATCGAACCATCAACACTTTATGAAGGAAATGAAATATCCATATTAGTATAATAATTTTATCATATTTATAGCAAGACAGATTTTTCATAACCAGTTTCCGTATCACCGCACAACTTCTATAGCTACACAACCGTATTATATGTTCAGTATTATTTCGGTAAAAGGATAATATTAATTTATTATCTCAGTTAAAAAAAAAAAAACAGCATTATAAAAATCATAAAATTCAATAAGTGTAAGATGGAATTCAATAGCATGAGCCACAAAGAAAACTATTATCAAGATTATAAAATAACGCCCAGTTCAAACTACCGCACCGTCGCTCAAGTCCACATCGAGCGCTAGAGCGACGCAGTGGTAGCGTTTCCTTCCTAAAATATCGGATAAGATTTTCAAGACGCTTCATTATTTCAAAGTTTGGTAGCGTCTTATGTGGAAACATGACTGTAAGAAGACGCGGATTTTTCCCTTATTCCCTTATTTATTTACAGCAGTGCCCTTATTGTTCTTGTTCTTGCACATTTTGTTGATGATAAAAAAATGGCACTTTCATCTCGGTAAATAAGAATAAATCAGAGATAAAATTTCAACGTTATTGCCATTAAGATTCAATGTTTCATACCCAAAATAGGTAACTGTGATTATAAAATACAGTCCAAATGGAAATATCCAAACAATGATTAATAATTAGCATGGATAGAGACGCAAAAGTTCCGATTATAAGTAAGGACATCATAAGCACTAGGAACAAAATTCTTCCATTGTTTACTAAATTGAACAATTGATTATGGAAGGTCATTCTTTAAAATAAAAAAGTCATCCCGATTAGTTGTGACATCACATAAATAATGAATTTATATCTTACTGACACTAATGAGCCTTCCACCCCATCACCCGTACGTAACGTAATGACGGAAATAATTCTGCGTGTATATATATATATATATATATATATATATATATATATATATATATATATATATACATATTATGTATATACATACTATATATATATATATATATATATATATATATATATATATATATATATATGATTACAAGAATATACATTATATACATATACATATATTTCCATACCTTAATTTACTTCTAATTAAATGAATCATCAGAAGTAATGTTAATTGTTAGATAAACATGATTGATAATAAACATGGTAAAAAAAATTACAAATTTCAGGATAATTCAAGTTATATCACTGATACCGCAGAACTGAACATCTTGGGTTGAGTTATAGGAAAATTACATATAGAAAAAGGCTCCGTTCCCCCAGAATGACGGTGAAAATTAAAGGATCTCTCTCTCTCTCTCTCTCTCCTCTCTCTCTCTCTCTCTCTCTCTCTCTCTCTCTCTCTCTCTCTCTCTCTCTCTCTCTTAAATGCAGGTGGAATAGTTTCATCAGTTTTATTTGAATTTCTTATCTTCAACTTTTTTTTTCAGTTGCGTCGGAGTGATATAAACAACTTGCTTTCAGCTTATCATGGGTTTGAAATTAAATTGTTTGGAAAATATCATTAAGAAAGTTTTCCTCAACATTTTGTTTAGAAAATACGTTAATTAACATTTTAAAGAAAGACAACAAATTAATGATGCGCAAATAAACAGAGGTTGAACAGTAACTTGTAAACTAGCAAGAGGAACCAATTAAAAAGAAATAACAAGAAGAAAATTGAAAATAGAAAGAAAAAGAAATCACGATCGATGAAAGGGATTATTTTATGAGCCGTTTAACATCATTCAAACTCTCGTTCCTTTCTCTTACCGTTATAGTTTGTGACAGGTGATTTAAGGATTGGGACTACAGGGAGGATTAGGAAGGAATGAGATTAGGAAGGAGCGGGGTTTGATATTAGGAGAAAAATAAAGAGCTGGAGAAGGGGCGATGCGGAATAGGGATACGTGAAAGGGAATGCGCTAAGTAACTATACAAAGAAAATTGGAGATCCCGGGAGGTTGTTAGTGGTTTGTAATTGGCTTTGTTTCGTTTGAGGAGTCATGGCACAGAGAGAGAGAGAGAGAGAGAGAGAGAGAGAGAGAGAGAGAGAGAGAGAGAGAGAGAGAGAGAGAGAAAACGCGTTACCTTAGAAATGCAACATTAATCAATCGACATGTATCCAATACAGAAACTTTTGCAGACGACACAAAGAGTTACATTTAATCACAGCAATAAAGAAATGTCACTTGTACCTCACTACCTGAAAACGATGAAGCATCTCAGATGTACATTCGCCAACTTATTACAATGAAATGTGACTAACATTATTTTTCTCTTTCATTTCAGAACTTCGAAACGACAACCTGATCAAGAAACTTCAATCTGAAACCTTTTAAAGTAAGTTTAACTAAGCTCTTATAATCTTTGCTTATCATGACGTTAATTGAATCAAAACATGACGCAGGCCAGTAATCTAACAATGAATCTTTATCAGCACACATCCGTACACCAACGCACGATCCTATTCTGTCCATGTCCGACTTAATTTAGGGGTGCAATATGTGTACGCAGTAATACATATATACAAATGTGTATACTCGTACAAATATATTTTTTATTATCAAATTACCAGGAAAAATGTCTAAATAAATGTAAAAGCAGTAAAGAAAGACGTAATTATGTGTGAGACTCCATCTGTTTCAAACGGGAAACCAAAGAACACCAATAAATTCTTCTAATGAGCCAAATCTTGGAAATAATTGCACAATGTTTCAGGTGTCCCGTGTTTTTCTTTAAATGGGAACTACCAGGCGGCATTGTTTCTTTGATTTACCTAAGTTTTAATTATTTATCTCATGAATTATATAAAACATTCAAATTAACTTTGTTTACTATCAAAGGTAGTATTGGAAATGATTACTCAAAAGAAATATCGGCACCTTATTACAATTTATTTGAACAAAGTAGAGAAAATATATTATACAGTAAACATTTGTACAAGGTAGACAAGAAATATTCTTTTTGCTATAAAAGATATTTTCAAAATAATTTGAAAGCAAGCTACCGAAAATGTAAACATTTACTTCACGCAGATATCTAATATATATAATATGGAATATAAGTAAATTATAAAATAGATACCGTTCAGACAAGTATGTTTATATACTGGAAGGTTAAGACCAGAGGAAAGGGAGAATGAGTTTTACAGCATGTCAAATACCGACCTCCCTAGTTTTGAGATACCATTGAGGATAAAGAATAAGGACTGCATTGATCATAGGAGATATAAACGACTCGACTCCTGAATTGTGCAAGCTCAGATTTTATTCACACTAAGAATCTCTTCTATCAGAAAGATCCAAATACACACACACACACACACACTATATATATATACATATATATATATATATATATATATATATATATATATATATATATATATATATATATATACATACATATATACATATACATATGTGTATATATACATGTGTATATATATACATACATACACACACAAATATATACATATGTGTATATACATACATACATACATACATACATACACACACACGTTTATGCCAAGTTGCTTACGCTCGCGTGTCACTGATGAAAATATGAACTACATTGCATTTCTTATATGAGAATAAACTTCATAGGGCATTGTAAACAGAATTTGCAAAAACATAAAAGTGTGTGTATGTGTCGAGATATGTGAAAGATTTTTTTAATGATTTTGTTAAGTGTTGTTTTTGGCATATTAACAAACTTAAACAATTCAGATTTTTTTCATGCTTTACTTAAAATTAATTCATTGTACTTGTATATGGATTCAAATTAAAACTTCTGTAAGTAAGAGAGAGAGAGAGAGAGAGAGAGAGAGAGAGAGAGAGAGAGAGAGAGAGAGAGAGAGAGAGAGAATAATCAACACTGGCAAATGTCAACTGATCTTTACCAAAATATGGTAGATCAACCTTTAAATAAGGATAAGGGCCGGAGCATTTTGGAAACTAAGTAAAAAAAATAAAGAATATAAGAAAAATAGTCTCAATCTAAAGTAAAAAAAATAATAATTTTTAAGGTGTGTAAAAAAAAAACCATGACATTACAAGTTGAACAAGGGCAAGTCATTTACAACTGTTTCATGAACAGCCGACGAAAATGTGTAAGTAATGAAAATTCTGAGCATAAGCGTAAAATTATTGATATTCATTAAAAGAAAAATCTTGAAAAAACTCTAATCAAAAGAGAAGCGAGCAACATAAGTTGATCATTGATATTCAGTAAAGTGAAAAGCTGTTTTTCTTCTTTATTCGTTCATTTTTCCATTAGCAATTTGCCCCTTAGAAAATCTCATTCGACTTATGCTATTTACAAATCCTACTTTGTAATACTGTACCTTTTCATGAAATTCAACAGCTAACATGCGTAATATATCTCCTATGATCAATGCACTCCTTATTCTTTATCATCACTGGTACCTCAAAACTAAAGGGTCGGTATTCGACATGCTGTAAAAATCCTTCTCCCTTTCCTTTGTTCTTAACCTTCCATTAAGCTGTTCCCACAGTGCCTGGTATTCCACTATCTACTTAGTTTCCCTTTCTTCTGCTCTATATTGCTCCTCTGCACCATGTCCATCTCTCACATTTCAATCCCAGAAAGCTTTTGGCTGAATCTTGTACCTCTCGTTTTTGACGCTCGAGCTCCATTGAAACGTGTCCGCTTAACTACTTCCACTACACCTTTCAATTTTTCTTTATGCTCTAAATATCTTAAACTTTATCAACTATCCCCTTTAATAAACTTATTCCCCGCTCGATGCATTTCTCTTATATACATCTTTTATCTCTCATACTGTTCTTTTGGATCCCATTTCTTAATACTTGATTTCTTCAATCTCTTCTTGGGTATTCTACTTCTCATTTTAATATTGATCAATAGCAACGTATGTTGTTTTCCATATTCCTCACAAAGAATACCTTGCATTAAAGGCTTAGGCATTGATGATAAACATTATGTCTCGTACAATAAAGTTTGCTTTTCAAGTTTTTTTTTTAATTAACGATGGTTTTAAAGATATACTTAATCAAGAAATCACGTTAATACCTTTTGAAAAAAAAAAAGTATTAGTAATTATCTTAAAAAAAGATTATGTGCAAAGACGATCTTTCACAATGAAAAAGATCAGACGTTCTGTGAATAACAAAAGAGTAGAACTTGAACTTAGGAAACACACACATGAAGTAAAAAAGACAAAATTATGGATAACAATCAGCCTACATGTGCAAAACTACAAAAAGAGCACACCAGTTCTCGTTATCTTTTGATTAATCTGGTTTATTTTCAATTCATTTTGTACTGTATATTTTTCACAGCATAAAACTAACACATTAGAAAACACTGAAATGTCAATAAAAACGGTCCAATCGAACATCAGGAAAGAAGGCATGGCCTAACAACTACACAAAAAAAAAAAAATGGAAATAAAAATGAAAAAAAAAAAATATATATATATATATATATATATATATATATATATACACATATACATACATATATATATATATATATATATATATATATATATATATATATATTGAAACTACATCTAATAAAAGGTACAAATATAAAAAGGTATGGTCAACAACATTATAAAAACTAAACTAATATCATTGGCTTTGAAGGATAGCTCTTTAAGAACGGCTCTATCCCTCATAGGTTTAACATATCGTCTGGAAATGTCACTAATCAATAGTGAACAGATCAAGGAGACATCAGCAGACTCGGGACTGTTACACTGGGTCCGCATAACTCGAGGCATAATACGATATTTGATTTGCCGTAAGTTCTGATATTCTATAACGAACAAGTAATGGATATACGAAAGTTGCAAATATTGGCCTAGAGTTTAAATTACTTGAACATGGGTGTTCCTGCTCTAAAAGGAATGAATAATAAATTACGATAATAATAAACAGATTATTTCCCTAAAAAGTATAAATATACAGACGTTTAAAGCAATAAATATCTTTATGACCAATTTCTGTTTTTAACCACTACGCAAAGAACATCGCCATATAAGTAAACACCTGTCATTAAAATAGATATACTTTTAGCTACATACTGTGCACTTACTGCAAGTAAAATGTTTAAATTCAAAGGAAAAATACATGAAGTCAGAAACTTATTACGAAGTCCGTTTACGCACTGTATGTATTTTCGTTTCTTAAGTTTTTAAACACCATTGTATTAAGTAAGGCATACTCGGACAATATTTTATTGCGGTAAAACCAATATTTGAGGCATCTATTTAGTATTTAGTATGCTTAATACTGAACGATACACCATATCAAAGCTTTAAAATATCTTTACTTTCATCAATATCATGGAGGTCAATAGAGTGCAGCCAGATTCACTAGTTAATACTTACTTATCATAAACACAAAAATATGTAAATTCTAATCCTTTACGTAGACGTGCGTGCGCGCTTATTGGGCCTAAAAAATAAAAGGCAATGATTTATACAATATAGCTACATATCAGCATAATTGAACGGTATAGAGATATTCCATTTCCTTATGCCTATTTCCTAAAAAACATAATTTCATAATCTATATATATATATATATATATATATATATATATATATATATATATATATATATATATATATGCGCACGTACTTACTGTCGATAACTTCCAGCACACGATTCATGTTACATAACTCTGGTCTGACTAATATCGTAAGTAATCTTCTTAAAACAATTGCATAAAGTACGGCATGAATGTTTCGTATATTGATCAGACGCTTCATCATACTTCCAAAATATAAATATCATTCAAAATTAAAGCTGAAATCATGCAAACTTCGTAGCAATATGAAATTTAGCAAACTCTCTCTCTCTCTCTCTCTCTCTCTCTCTCTCTCTCTCTCTCTCTCTCTCTCTCTCTCTCTCTCTCTCACACACACACAAACACACAAATTACCTAAGCTCAGAAAGAGGTTTAATCCATATCAACTTTATTCTTTATGATGAAACAAAAGTTCACACCGAGGCACCATCAACACAAGCTTAAGACACCTTCGTTGAGTCCACGGGAAAAATGCCGTCACACGCAATCGCTGTAACCTATCCGTCAACGTCTTGGAAGGTTCATCGATCTACGAAAAAGACGTTCTGGTAGATGTTCGAACATACTGGCCAAAAGGACCTCCGCCTGTTGTGTGCTTAACACAACAGTAACTAATCAAGTATTCTGGAGGAGGATGGACGGTACCAGTAGTTTCTAAGGTAACCACAAACATTAGTTAATCAGTTAATATTTACAATATTAACTTATCTCATTAGATAATTATAACTATGACTGTTACAAGTATTGGTGAGATACTGATCAATATACGCTATGCTGCCACTGGTAACTAAATTTTCATAATATACAGAATGTTCAAATGGAGACCAAATTATATATAATTTAAGGAAACAGAGGATATAAATTCCATAAATGGTTAACAAAATAACTGCATCAGCTTTCTAGCTAAACGGTGTAGAAAACGACATCCCCAGTCAGAATATCAATAACACTACAGTGGAACAAGAGAAAAGCAACACCCAAAATCGACACAGCAACCAAAAAGGGGCGCAGCAATATGCTCAAACCAAATGATCACGAGATTAGATACAGGTCTCTCACAGATGATACTGAAGCCTTTCATTGCGTTTCGGTCAGAGAGAGAGAGAGAGAGAGAGAGAGAGAGAGAGAGAGAGAGAGAGAGAGAGAGAGAGAGAGAGAGAGAGAGAGAGAGAGGTTGTGTTTTGATAAATGCTTAAAAATTACCTTTACGATGATTATAAAGAAAAAAAATATCCAGTTAAATTTTAAATGTATTTAAAAACTCCAACAAGCACGCGTGCGCGCACGCACTCACACACATACATACATACATACATACATCGATACATACAATATATATATATATATATATATATATATATATATATATATATATATATATATATATATATATATATAATATATGTGTATGTATATGTGTATATATATATATATATATATATATATATATAAATATATATATACATATATATGTATATATATATATATATATATATATATATATATATATATATATATATATTTCATTTTCGACGTCCTACAAAAAGCGTTGAGCAAGAGGCGTATTCGGTCTTCCATTAAACTAAAACTCAAAACACCATTATAACATTAAAAGGATTGTGGTTACTAATGACCACCCATAACTCATTTTGCTCAATTGGAATTTCTACAAATTGCATGTGTTGATTCGATAGAACGGTTATGCACTCTAGGCAAGTACATTACTGGGAAATCCAAAGTAAAATCATAAATATTGAAAGAAAAATTATTATGTAACTGAAAAGAGAAAACCTGAGATTTTTTTACTCGACAAATTAGTAAGATTGACAACATAGAAATTTAAAAAAAAAAATAAAACAAATAAATAAAGAAAAAAAAACGAGCTTGAAATAAAAATTAAAGTAATTATAAAAAAAATGCATATATTAAAAGAGGTAGCCAATAGTATATGTATATTTATCCGTAATTCCTAGAATATATATTAGTTGGTATTACATTATATAAAAATCTTTCCTCAAAATTACTCACAATAACATCCCAAGTTGGAATATTGTTTGTTTGGTCATCTATATTACTGTAAAAGCAACGAAAGCAAGAATCTATGGGAATATGTCTACGATATTCTTGTATCATCAATAACAGTTGAAGTAAACAATTCCATTCCATCTGGTGGGTGTTGATAAATAAAGGTTTGACAAACTATGTCAATAACAAATAAGAAATTTCTGACACCCGATCCTTACAGTTTTTAACAGAAGAAAATAAATTGATGAATGCAACTTTGAACTTTTGAAATGTTTGAGGGCTAACCTGTACATCCACCAATTGGAAATGAGGTCACTATTCTTAAGATCTTGGCAGGGAAGAGATTCTTACATATGACCACTCTGTATTATGCAATATTAATTATCATTTCATCATAAAGGTTACTGAACTTAAATACATTCTTGAAGGTGAAACTTTGTAACAGAAAGGGTTGAAAATTAATAGCAAACGATTACTGATATGGGCAATGTTATTGATATGAAACATCAAAAAGAAATTTCAGGAGCCCATTGATCCAAAATTTCTATAAAAATAGTGATGATTGTAATTTTTGACATTACGTAATAAAGAAAGAAAACAGAAAATAGTGATCAAGTGTAAAGATAAGCCTAGAACACTCGAAAGGAGAAACGAGATGAAACGAACTGTACAGACGCTGTGTGGTAGAACAAATATGTCAGAGGATATAAATGTTTGAATGGAATAAATGGGGGAGCAACCTCTCCCTTAGGGAAATTAACTTTAGACGTTAAATGTCGATATAATAAAATGTTAAAAGGGTCTGAATTAAACTGTCTGCTGCGGAGAGAAAAGAAGTTATAGTGAAAATTGTAGAGATACAGAACTCGAATTGACACGATAGATTTATTAAAGCAAAGAAATCTAGTAATAATAGAAAAATGAAATAGGATTAAATTTTGAAGATAACGGCTAAAACGGCATGTGGCATACATGGGCCAAGAAAAGAGCATTGTGGAGGGTGTCGAGAGTGACTGGTGCAAAAGGTAAGTTGTTGGGATAATCAAAAGTTTTCTCGGTGAAGCGAGTGTTGAAATAACCAGACTGATGATTGATTTATTGTACAGGTTGACCTGAAATGCGCACGTTCTCGGTAGCGAAGTATCGTATTAGATGGGGTAACACAAAATAGTAAAAAAACTATGGAGTACGTGATTGCTGATGGTGAAGACCAAGAGCAGAAACTGATAAAGTTTAGACCAAATATAAGAAAGAGAAACTTTACAAGGGCTGATATTAACGAAGAAGATGCAGCAGGGAATGTAAATGTGGAAAGTGGAAGATAGGAAGTAAATAATCTTTACAAGTATTTAGGAATTATTGTGTTGGAAATATAAGGACAAGATAAGAAGTGAAGAATAAATGGTAGCAGATTATTTGTAGGAGAATGAGAATATACTTAAATAGTCTATAAAAGCAATGTATGAATCGATAGTTAAGCTTACTATGCTCTACGGAAGGGAAATATGGATGTGGAATGCAAATGAGATACACAAGTGCCAAAAGGAAAAATGAAGAATTGTGAAAAATTTAAAGAGCAAAAATGTTGAGATACTAAAGTAGAACGCGTGGTAAATATTTAATGGTAGGCGAAACGATGGATCCTGGTACGTTTGAGATAGTTTTGACAGCAATTGGCTGGTGAAAAGAATACATTCATGTGTTGAAGCGCGGGGTCTAATACACAGAAAGCAGTTGATAGACAGCGTGAAAGATGTATTGGAGATGTTGGCCTTGATGTCTTGTAATTCTGAGCAAGTGTGACAGAATAGGAGGCGAATGGCACAAAGCGCGTTGGGCTTTTAAAAATGCTGATGATTGATGATGAACCTTCTTTGTAGGTGCATAAAGTCGCTAATGCTCAGATGGTGTGGCGCATCCACAATTAAACAGTTCAGGTACGAATAAGACAGGAACCAACATTTTGTTTTTCCTAAAGGGCTACTACATTTTACGGCAAAATATTTATTGTTGAACACATAGCAATATATTTGTGTACATATTTGTACAGATATGTGTGTTTATGAATTTGTCGGGATATGCAAAGAATAGATTTTTACTAATTGAAACAGAAACCTCTCCTTACAAAACTATAATAGCCCATCTTAAATAATTAGGTCCCTTGCTACATTTCTATTTTAGTCTAAAACTCACTGCAGGTGAAGTACTTAACATTCCCTGTGATGTTACTTCTCTTGGTGTCTTGCAAAACATGAAGAAATTGAAAGGTCGAAAATTTAGCTAAAGTTTACTTTTAGACTATCATAAATATTTTAGACTCACGACATCGTCTATGAAATAAAGTCTGTCACAACTTTAATGAAGTTTCTTCAACTTGGATACGCAAATGTATTTTTTTTAGTCCTTTTCTTCGACAGTTGAATAAATTAGGATATCTCATCATTGTAATCTACTGTATATCTTATCATATGTTCTCTTAGAAAAGATTTCAAATTTCACCATACTCACATGAAATATGTTATATTTTAGTACCCTAAAATAAAATTCGCAATTTGGTATCCGAATCAAAATCAAGATGAAATTTACACGTTTTAACTGAAACAAACTTATAATACCTCTTGAAAAAAATAATAATAAAAAAAAAATTATTACACTATAAGCCATTATATAAGCGACCTTCAGTTAATTTACAATTGCTTAGAGAAACAAATTAAAGTAACCGTTACGCTATAGTCCCATCTGATAAAATCAAGTCATTTTATTTAGCATACCTGTAGACAATGAAATCATAATAAACGAAAGAAATATCAGCAAATCGAAAGAAGTTACAAAGTGGATGACACACCTTGGAAAACAAAAACATTTCTGATCAAATCCGGTGAGACTTAGAGAATCGGAAAATTGCCAGCATTGTTATTCCTTAAGGAAATTCAATATATATAAAAAAACTGGAGTAATCTTTTCAAATTGTCCTACTTCTATTCCATCCGTCATATATAACTTTAGCACACAAAAGAGAGAGAGAGAGAGAGAGAGAGAGAGAGAGAGAGAGAGAGAGAGAGAGAGAGAGAGAGAGAGAGAGAGAGATGGAAAATAGGTGATTCATTTCATTGATAAAAGTCCAACTGAAGAATTTCTGAATGACAATCAAAGACTAAACGTCTCCAGACGTTGAGAATGTGGTGAAATCATCGTACAAGCGAAAGCACAGGCAAGAGCATCTATCCACTTTCCTCTGCTTGCTTTCTTGCCACTGCACTGCATCCCCCTACCTCACACCCTTACCTCTACCAGCATCCTCTTTTCCTGAGCTCCTACTCCCTGCAAACCTCCATCCCTCCCTCCCCCCACCACTCTTTCCTCAGCCCTGAAAACACCTCATTAAAAATTCACGGCTTGGCTCACGTACACATAGATGTCGGAGGGCGAAGTTTGTTTGTTGGCTGTTCTCAAAGGTTTGTTCTAGGCGATGTCTTTAAATGAAAAACAATGACTACAGTGCCACTCTCACCAATGGATTATGATAACTGATGTTAGATGGTTGTGATTATTTACCTCGCATTAGAATTTGTTTTTTTAGATTGCTTTGACATCTGTCTTTGTTTGACTCCTCATAACCATTTTTCAACTTACAATATTAGACACAAAACTTTCGTAGTTCAGTACTTTGGTTGGAATGTAGAGGTGAATTCTCTCTATTTCATCAAAGAATAACACACCTCCACCTATGAGAAACTAAGGATCACATACAAACTCTCTCTCTCTCTCTCTCTCTCTCTCTCTCTCTCTCTCTCTCTCTCTCTCTCTCTGCAAACATACATTTTAGTAAAGATGAGAAACAAATCTAACAAGTGACCTAATATTCTCCTAACTGAAACTTGAAATAAATGTAATGTAATTTTCCAATGATGCTAATCATTAGATACTGACAAATTCTGGGTTTCTTCGTGTTACTTTAATACCTTAAGTATAAAATAGTTAACATGAAAGTTGCATAAACACACATACGCAGACACACACACACACACAAATATATATATATAAATATATATATGTGTGTGTGTATGTGTGTATCTATACCTACCTGTATATATACACACACACAAACATAGATATATATATATATATATATATATATATATATATATATATATATATATATATATATATATATATATATATATATATATATACATATATATACATATATATATACAAAGTCGCTTCACGATATTAAAATTGAAAGAAAATATAAAAAGTATCATTAGGTTCCAATAGGTGTTAAGCACAATTACTTACTCACCAAGACTTACAAGTTTTACATCGCCATTGGACTTATTTAGAACACGCTAACCACGACCATTTCAGTTACACCACCTTCACTTCTCAGAGATACAAGGTGAACTTCTAACAAGCTATAACATCCCCATAACAATATTTCACAAGGATGACACCTATTCCTTCAGTTAACCCAATGTAACCCTGATAAAAGCAACAAGTTGATGGCTGAAACTGCAGTAGCAAAATATAATAAATAGAACTCAGCGAAAGCTTCCCCTCGGATTTTTGGCTTCGAATATGTATAGAGTTTAAGAATCTGTATATAGTTATATACACACTCATATATATATATATATATATATATATATATATATATATATATATGTGTGTGTGTGTGTGTGTGTGTTCGTTGGCGCGAGCACGCGTGTGTGTATACAAGTAATGAAAAAGACAAAAATAACAATAGGATTGATTTTGAAATAATTGGTGACCTAGTATAAAGTTAAAAGAGTATATACAATCCTGGAAAATGAGTCAAATAATGTTATTAAAGTTGATGGGACAATGGAAGCACATAATTCGTAATATTTGGGAGTAAACATGTCTGGTTATGTCAGGATGACTGAAGATCTAAAGCACAAAATTTGAGAAACCCGGAAGATAGTAGAATGTAGATCTGAGGTTGCTGAATCCCTTAATAGAGATCTAGCTAAAATCAGTGCATGGTGCAAATTATGGGGCATGAAGTTGAATCGTAGAAAATTCAAAGTATGATTGTAAGTAGGTCAAGGACAGTGGCTCCTCAACATCCAGATCTCAGCATTGAGATTGCTAAATAGTCATCTAATTTTAGGACTTGGGACTTGGTAAAGTATTGGATTAGAAGAACGTGGATGTTGCACTAACCTCGATTTAATATTCTTCATTTGTTGAATAGTCAGCTAATTTTAGGATATGATACTTGATAAGATATGAATCAGAAGTAAAGTGGATGTTGCACTATCCTAGATTTACTATTCTTCAATTGTTGAATAATTAGCTAACTTTACGATATTTGACTTGATAAAATATTGCATTAGAAGGAAAGTGGTTGCTGCACTATCCTCGATTTAATATTCTTTAGTTGTTTAATTATCAACTAATTTTGGGATATGGGACTTAATAAAATACTGAATTAGAAGGAAAATGAAAGCTGCACTAACCTCGATTTAATATTTTTCAATTGTTAAATAGTTAGCTAATTTTAGAATATGGGACTTGGTTAAGTATTGCAATAGAAGGAAAGTGGATGTTGCACTATCCTAGATTTAATATTCTTCGGTTCTTGAATAGTTAGCTTATTTTAGGATACGGGACTTGATAAAATATTGCACTAGAAGGAAAGCGGTTGCTACGCTATCCTCGATTTAATATTCTTCTGTTGGTAAATAGCCATCTAATTTTGGGATATGGCATTTGATAAAGTATTAAATCAAAAGGAAAGTGAATGTTGTACTATTCAAAATTTAATATTCTTCAGTTGTTTGATAGTCAGCTAATTTTGGGATATGTGACTTGATAAAATATTGAATTAGAAGGAAAGTGGATGTTACACTAACCTCGATTCAATATGTTTCAATGGTTAGCTAATTTTAGGATATGGGACTTGGTGAAGTATTGCATTAGAAAGAAAGTGGATGTTGTACTATCCTAAATTTAATATTCTTTAGTTGTTGAATAGTTAGCTCATTCTATGATACGGGACTTGACAAAATATCGTACTATAAGGAATGTGGTTGCTTCACTATCCTCGATTTGATATTCATCAGTTGTTAAATAGCCAGCTAATTTCGGGATATGGGACTTGATTAAATACTGAATTACAAGGAATGTACATGTTCAATCCTCGATTTAACATTCTTGAATTGTTAAATAGTCAGCTAATTTTGGGATATGGGACTTGGTAAAGTATTGCATTAGAAGGAAAGTGGATGTTGCACTAACCACGATTTAATATTCTTCAGTTGTGAAATGGTTAGCTAATTTTAGGACATGGGACTTGGTAAAGTATTGCATTAGAAGGAAAGTGGATGTTGCACTAACCACGATTTAATATTCTTCAGTTGTGAAATGGTTAGCTAATTTTAGGACATGGGACTTGGTAAAGTATTGCATTAGAAGGAAAGTGGATGTTGCACTAACCACGATTTAATATTCTTCAGTTGTGTAATGGTTAGCTAATTTTAGGACATGGGAGTTGGTAAAGTATTGCATTAAAAGGAGAGTGGATGTTGCACTATCCTCGATTTGATAGTTTCCATTTGCTTAATAGTCAGCTAATTTTGGGATATGGGACTTGCTAAAGTATTGCATTAGGAGGAAAGTGGAAGTTGCACTATCCTCGATTTAACATTCTTCAATTGTTAAATAGTCGGCTAATTTCAGGACAAAAGACTTGATAAAGTATTGCATTAGAACTAAAATGTATGTTGCACTATCGTCGATTTAATATTTTTCAATTGGCAAATAGTTAAGTGATTTTCAGAAAATGGGATTTGATAAAGTATTGCATTATAAGTAAATTGGATATTGCACTGTCCTCGATTTAATATTCTTCATTTATTGAATAGTCAGCTAATTTTCGGATATGGTACTTGATAAGATATTGAATTAGAAGTAAAGTGGACGTTGCACTATCTTAGATTTACTATTCTTCAATTGTTAAATAATCTGCTAATTCTAGGATATGGGGCTGCATTAGAAGGAGAGTGGATGTTGCCCTAACCTTGATTAAATATTTTTCAGTTAACTTTAGGGTATAGCACTTTCCTCGAAGTATTAGAACACTATATCAACAAACCTTTTTATTGAACTGTATTTGATTATGGAACGAGCATTCACTTCATAAGGAGCACCCAATATAGCAACTATGTTTTGATACAACAAAGCTATTTGACTTATGAATCAAAACTCTTGACTAATATCAAAAGATAAAATTGTTAACTGCCAATTTCCCATTGAGTAAAAAAATAAAATTTCACGGCGCATAAACAGTCATTATTTCCACCACATTTTTTCGCCTTTATTGCAACTGTCAATAATGAAAGTTAAATGCAAACCCTTTTTTACAACGGATTTTAATTGAATAAGTTTAATTTAGTATATTACATGGCTGCTCTGTCTATTTTTGTGTGCAATGTTTTAGTAATATAAGAGTGTAGTGTAATCTGTTTTCATAAAGCATTTTGGCATATTCATCATTACCGTGACTTCCCCCTACTGTTTAGAATATTGCCACAATGCACTATGAAAAAACTGTAGTTGTGCATGTTGCACTTAGGCATAGTAGAAACTGCTGATATCCAGTATATATCAACACTGTATGTTATATTGAATTATCTACATTATCTATCATTCTCCCAAGTTACCTTTGCATTACGGAAGTAATATGCACGGAAACTCAAACAGATGAATTCTTATTAAACAAGCGGTAGCAAGTAACTTGGGTGTCTGATAATGTTGTTGTGGATGAGAATGGATAAAGTAAGTAAATATACTTTATACATACAATGATGAAGGGAACGACAGAAGCCTCAAGCGTTCCTCTCGCATCCTGATAAATGATTATCATCTTCCATTTTATTATTTTCCATTATTTCACTTTAAATTTCCATGGGATTGCTGCAATTGGAATCAATTTCTGGGTGAATTTCGGTTAGCTTATATAACCTTATAGCTTTTAAGAACTGTTTTCATTTAGGGCGGAAAACAAGGCAGTAACAAAATAACAAACCTATGAACACTACGCCTAACGTTATGATATGGCTTATCACACCTACTATTTTATGAAATTCATATGACGAGACAGGTATATTGAAGGAATAATTTTAGGGTAGCATGTATACAAAGATACTTGATATAAACGCTTTGTTTTTCTATATGCAAAATTGCGTATTTTTCTAAGATACATAATTATGAAAAAACGATGAAAAAATAGTCTTCCGCAAAAAAAGTCGTAATTAAAAGATTCAAAATTTCTTTCAAAAGATTATCTGGAAAATATTGGGTAAGGGATTATATCGTTAATTTTATCAAGTCTCGCATGTAATTACATCACGTCTATTTCTGCTACTTATATCACAAGCAAATAATTCTTAAAATCGTTAGGCTAGTTATGTATATAATCAGTATAAATAGATAACAATCTACTTAAATAATTCTCCAGACTTGTATTAAACCTTGTGGTCGTGAACAGAAATACAGATCGAAACATTTCTATTATATTATCAAGTATTTTCGGCTACTTGCTTTTCAATCACTCACATTAAGAACAAAATTATATCAAGGTAAACTCACTACTCCAGTTACATTATAGTGATCCCATAATTGTGGGAAAATAAGCTTAAATAGACAAGCATAATATTTGCTTCATATCAAAACTAACGAAGTATCTCTCTCTCTCTCTTCTTCAAAGGTCGAGAGGGGCTGTGTGAGGGAGGGAAGAGGCCAACCACCCAAGAGAGAGAGGATCTACTGAGGCAGACGTCGTTCCCTTCTCCAATTTCTCCACCACAACCATCACCAATCTCCACCACTACTACTATCACCATCACTTTAAATAAGATTCAAAAAGCAAAAATCTCCCGCCACCCTCGTTGGTATCGACATCTTTCAGCAACATCTAACTCTTAAGATTGTTTTAAGTGTCTGGAACTGCAAATTCCGGTGGAGACAATCGATTAATGGATGAATTTCGATTCAGCTGTCATCCCTTCACTCCAATGGAATGACAAGAGTTATGGCTGTTTTGTGTCAATGAATGACGCACGAGTTTGAATTAATACCAGTGTATCAGTGAACTGAAATTTTCTGGTTATAATGTCGAAAATGAATAAAACAAATATTTGTACAGTATCATTCTAAGAGTACTTAGTAAAATAAAATATAAACAGGGAGTAACAACCAAAAAGGAAAATATAAGTTACTTTTTAAAGATATCTGCTAGTGGGTGATTTTCCTTTCTGCCTACAAGTCCACACCCCACCTTTGGAAGTAATCTGAAGAACCCTCAACGCCTCTCAAGGCAAGAGTCCTTCAAGTCGGCCCATTCTCATTATTAAAGAAAACCGAGGAGACGTCGAGACTGATCACACGAGCTTTTAATGGAAAAGCAGAGTTGGAGAATTATAGCTGAGCTTCGCCAGTGAGGAAGATAAGGCATGAACAGAGTCGATTGCCCCTCCCGAGGTAAAGTAGACCACCCTGCTACCAATTGAAGTCAATATGACTTGCCACTGAGAAAGTAAAGGGAAAGGAAAACTAATCAAACACAGATGAAGTCCCAGTGATGCAAAAGGACGTATATAAGACACTTGATTTCTCCTGAAGTTTATATTTACAAGCATATAAACCAACAAAAAAGCATTCAAAATGCCGGTCCCAGACGTAATTAAGAACTTTGTGATTCCTGGGGTTAATCTCAGCCTGGCGGAAATGTGGGATGCACTTTACGAGATAATGAAGGAACCTCGTGTACAGAGGAAAATAGTGTTGGTTATTGTCAGCATAGCTCTGCTTTTAGACAATATGTTGTATATGGTGATTGTTCCAATTATACCAGATTACCTTCGAAGGATTGGAGCATGGGAAACCCATTTAGAAGGTGGCAGCAAGATTAAATTTAACGAATCTGCTACTATATATTTTTCTAATTCTACAGGAAATTATTCATTCACAGATACTCAGCTTAAAACAAAACTAATTAATCAAGTAATTGTTTATGAAGGTGAAGACACAGCCATAGGTGTCCTATTTGCCTCCAAGGCACTTATCCAGTTAACGATAAACCCTTTTTCAGGTACAATCATTGACAGAATTGGCTATGACATCCCAATGACAATTGGTTTGATAATCATGTTCTTTTCAACAGCCATTTTTGCATGTGGCCGATCCTATGGTGTACTGTTCTTTGCCAGGAGTCTTCAGGGGGTAGGATCTGCTTTTGCAGATACTGCAGGTTTAGCCATGATTGCTGACACATACACAGAGGAAGGTGAGAGAACAAAAGCATTAGGTATAGCATTGGCTTTCATATCATTTGGGTGTCTTGTTGCACCACCATTTGGAGGAACGTTGTATCAATTAGCAGGAAAAGAAATGCCTTTCTTAATATTAGCTTTCGTCTCCCTGTTCGATGCACTGATGTTACGATTAGTGATGCGACCCATTAAAGATCAAAAGAAAGAACAAGGCCATGATCATGTAAAAGGAACGCCTATTTACAAGTTGTTTATGGATCCTTACATTCTCTGTTGCGCAGGAGCTCTAATGATGTCCAATGTGTCACTAGCATTCCTAGAACCCACTATAAGTGTTTGGATGATGGACACAATGCATGTGAAGGAGTGGCAATTGGGAATGATATGGCTTCCAGCATTCTTTCCTCATGTTGCTGGCGTGGTCCTCACAGTTAAGTTGTCTAAAAAGTATCCCAACTATCAATGGATGATGGCTGCAATTGGTCTAGCATTAGAAGGAATTAGTTGCTTCTTCTTACCTTTCGCTGCAAATTACTGGGTCGTAATGATTCCCATTTGTGTTATTTGCTTTGGTATAGCTCTAATAGACACAGCCCTACTCCCCACCCTTGGATATTTAGTAGATACTCGATACGTCAGTGTTTATGGATCTATATATGCCATAGCAGATATATCTTATTCTTTTGCATATGCTTTTGGCCCCATGATTGCCGGAAGTGTTGTGGCAGGAATAGGATTTGTGGCTTTAAACATTGGCATAGCCCTGTCTAATCTTCTGTACTGTCCATTGTTATATTCTTTACGGCATGTATATGACTATAAACCGTTTGAAGAAGAGGGACAAGAACAGCTTAACATGGGAGATCCTCCAGTTGGAAAATTGCAGACCTACACCATGCAAGAGGGTCAACAAGTTCCAGGTGAAGACCAAAATCATCTGGAATATTCCAAACTTTCCAAAGATGGTACTCAGGGGAATTATGGAACATACGAATCCATGGAAATGCAAGCGACTGACTACAATAACCAAGGGGCTAATGGACATGTGGCTGGTCAGCAAACCACCCAACGGCCGGTTGACAACAACCCATTTAGACAAGCGCAAAGTATGCAACAAGGCGGTAGTTTCCACTATGACCAGTAAACTATTCATTGTAAATACAAAATTAATGGTGTGTGATACCCATTACAATGCTGTTTGTGGCTTTAGAAATGATTCAATCATTCATTGTTGTACATATATATATGAATATTCAATTCTATAACCAATATCTGAAAGTGACAATTTATTTTTCTGTTGATTTACATAATGTAAACATGTATTGTTGTGTCATTCATGCAATAAATAGTGGCCCCAGAATATTACATAAATAATCTCAGTTAAGTATACCCTCAATTAAATGTTACGAGTGACACTTAACTGCCCTGAAAAAAAAGCAAGAGAATATGTAGTAACTTAAGGTGGTGATAAATTGATATTATCTATTTGTATGTGTAATGAGTGTTGTCATGGATTCAAAAATAATACTCTGCATGACACAGTGAATGCGCGCGTATCATAGCATTTTGTTTATGTGAATTGTCCTTTTCAGAGAAGCAGCTGAGTAGAGTCTTTCCTATATTCGTGATGTTGATACTGTTTGATGTAGTTGTATATAATTAGGTTCTATTATATAGTTAGGGACCCCCAGCGCTCGAGATTTTGCTATGGTTGATGTTTTTTGTTCCTATAATCGTAATACACGGAAATCCTCCATATCATGTTCTACTTGAATAGTCTCCTAATTTCTCAGCTTTTTCCACTGTGAGAAAACCTTTAAGTCCTTTTAGAATACTAACTAATGATAGCCAGTAGTTTGATGAAACTGGATATGAAAAAAAAACACAGGAATATTCTCAAAATAAAACAAAGAATGCTCACGTTCCCACTTTACGGAGCTGATTTTCAAACATGACATTTAAATACTTTTTTTTCAACAAAATATTATCCGTAAAAATATAAACATTACCCACATATCCTCTTACTTTGCTTTAGATAGCTGATTTATCTATAGCATTGCCCAACAGTGGGTTATATGTGTTACGTTTTCTTATTAAATCCTTAGAATGAGTTCCATTTTACAGTTAGAGAATATTCTGAAACCAAGGTCATATCATAGAAAAATCCTAAACTCCTTTTCAAAAGAAACAGTTGAAAAACAGAAAAAAAATATATATTCTTTTTGATATAGCTCCTTTATTTTTCGTGGTAATAGTGTTTAGACCTTATTACATTGTACACTACAAGCATTTCGTATACATAAATTTATACATACATGCATACACACATTATATATATATATATATATATATATATATATATATATATATATATATATATATATAATATAAATATATATATATAATATATATATATATATATATATATATATATATATATATATATATACATGTGTGTGTAAACTCAACAGCAAAGATATTTATGCATGTACGTGCACATAAGTATGCGTGCAAGCATAACGGTAAACACATACGGTACACTTACTGATAAACATGCATCTGTATATAATTTTGAATAAGTTTATTTATAGGTGGAATAAATATATGTTTAGTAAATACCTATTTTTTATATGTATATGCAAACATAAATGCGTCATAAAATAAAATGATAAAATAATTCATACACATAGACACACAACAAAGCTTGACATCTACTATTCTAATATAAGCACTTCAGTTTTTTGTGATTTATAATGATATAATGTAGTGGATAAGGAAGATGAATTCAAAAACCAAATAAGAATTTTGTTATAAACAACATTTAGAAACCTTAAGCCACTGAATTGATTGGATGCATCACCAAGTTCTCCCTCTCACAATAAATTCACGAGTAACGAACAAGTGAATGGATTAAACATTATGAAATTCATTTAGCAATTCCAAACCTCCTCACGAAGACCATGGCAACGAAAACTCGAGTATGCGGGGACTCTCTAACGCATTAGCCCCATCACAAGCCGTCTGCACGCAGTTTTTAATAGTTGCCATATCACGAATCACTGTAGTCATAGAGATCTTGATAAGGGCAGCGCATTCTCAAACCTTGCTTACGGCCGCTTCGTTATTAGAGGCCTGAATTTTACAATGACATATTCCTTTTCTCATGGGCGGCCTCCCAACTTCCAAATAATATATTTCGTGCCATATTTACCAATTTGAAAACAAAATAACACCTCCTTGCCATTTAGTGTTGCATCGTGCAAAGTGATTTCAAATCCCGCAGATGCTTTTAGAAATTCCTTACACACATATATATATATATATATATATATATATATACATATATATATATATATATATATATATTCATAAATTACCCAACCCTTTCAAATAAGCTAGCATTGAACCTTAACAACCCAAGAATGATACACTTCATTTTGTACATAACACATGTAACCTGCTGCGAAAATTTTGACCATCGTCTTATATTTATAGATCTCTATTTTTGGAAGGAATGCTAAAAATCGCTGAATAATTTTTTGTATGGTGAAACGCGCCCGACGAAAGCTGGCATAGAAAGTGAGGTCGCCGAATGCTGCTGCTGCTGCTCGCTCGATTGTTGGGAATCAAGAGTTTGAATTCAATGCCTGGTAGCCTTCAAGGTTCTCTCCCCAGTTTTAAGGGATATACAAAGACTTTTCATAAACATTAAAATAATGTTCCTTGTTTTTTTTATTCTTTTTTTATTAGTTTCCTCAGTCGAGACTTTTGCTAAGGTCCTTTGAGGAGACACAGCATCAATTAGTTTTTGTTCCATGCGTAGATTTCCTTTGAATTGATTCGGCTAATGAAACCGGATCTTATCATTATTTCCACTATCGTTTCTAGTTTTATGTATTAGATTTCTATTCATTTATTAATTTTAGTCACTTTACTTTTCTGGGGAGGATCCTACTCTTATATGTGCCTCGTGATTCCGAAGAATTGAATGACTGGGTAACTTCTCTAAGCAGGAAAGATTGACTAATAAACTTTCTCAAAGGAAAATTTACTAATGAATTAAGAAGTACGATGAAAACTTTCCTTTGAAAACTATTCTTCACAATGAAATTTTCCTTCCGGTTTAATATTTTTGTAGGTGTTGATTAAAGGAAAATTTCACAGAAGCGTAATAATCCTACACTCAAGATGCAGGTTTGATGATGGTAGCTGTAATCTTCAAATCATCTATCTAAAATTTCAGTTTCGGTGATAACATTAAAATGAATTAAATTGAAACGTTTGCTTGAATAATGCCTGAAACGTTGCCTTAAGATTACTACTTTCCTGCTTGAAGAATATAGAGTTTACAACATTTTTCTCCCATAAATATAGTGTGTTTGTACGACGCTTATGTAGTGTCTCTTTGAACTGAGGTGATCTACCCACGTAGACTGTTACCTAGAAATATTGTAGGTGTTGGACTTCGCTCGATAGAAATTTATTCATGTGTCCTATGCAATCAATTTGATCTGGAAATTTTACAAAATGTGAGCTCTTGTGCATGTTTGTGTGTGTTGCGTGGATTTCAATATGAGTGTTCATCTATATGTGACCGAATTTAGTCAGTCTGTGCGTGAAAATGAGGACATTCAAGCATGCATGCATGCATACATACTGTACGTGTTTCTGCGTGCAACCAAGTTCTTGCCTTGTAACAGCAACAACTTTACAGAAGAATTGGAAACCAATTCTGAAATACAGATGTCCGTTTAATAAATAATCGATTTCATCTCGGAATGAAAACAGATACAATCGTTAACATCGCTAATACCATTAATACCTGATTATCTCTTTCTGTCTCTTGATATTCGAGGGGACCAGCGATACAAGGGAGTTTAATTTCCTTAATATTATCAATAACATGTAGTAGGATACGGCAGTTAACTAGATTTCAGGTGTTTTTACTTTTCTTCGTAATCATTCAGGAATACTAACATTTCCTTAAAGACTAATGCCATCCAATTACATTAAACATGCGCAGTTTGAGAGAGCGAAATGAAAATTAAGTTAAAATATAAAATGTAGTAAGGGAAGTATCATTTCATACAGGATCAGGCTTCATTCGGGAGTTCATCTTTTTTATCAAATCAAGTGAACTTTTTGGCTTAGTTTGCATGAAAGAAGCGTGTTCCGTTTAACTGGGAATATTATTTATACTTTAGTTCTGAATATACGATTTCCTTTAATAAAAAAAAAAGTATATTTGATTAAAAAGCATTTCTTATATCGAGTACAATAATTCTTAAGTAGAAGTTATTCAAACCTATTTTTATAATGACTGTAAAATACTATATTTATTGATAAAGTAGAAAAATCTGAAATATAATGAAGATTATAGTCATGAGATCATACCCGCAGAAGAAAACGTTCGTTTTCTTAGTAAAAAGTTATCTTATTATGTATATAGTTTCATTGAAATATACTATATATATAAATGTATGTTTATGTATATATAATATATATACATATACATTAAAACATTTATATTACAGGGGATATTCATATAATTTATTCATTAAACATTTTATAATACAACATTCGATTTAACCTACATCATCTTTCCTTTGATCTTATTTTTTCTCATAAACAGAAACGTCTTAGTGCAATTCAGATAATAAAGATAAAGATCTCTGGATATATATAATAAACAATATTTTTCACATAAGAGATCTTGTGTAAGAATCGTATGTTGCAGTGAGCCCCGAAGTATTAAAAAATAGCTCTGAACGTAAACGACACAAATCTTAAAATGAAAACGATAAGTATTTGCCAAATAACTGCTCTTACAATATCTAAATAAAATACTTCGTCATATGATTTTACATACAATGACTTTGACTTATCTCTCTCTCTCTCTCTCTCTCTCTCTCTCTCTCTCTCTCTCTCTCTCTCTCTCTCTCTCTCTCTCTCTCTCTAAAACTAATATTTAACCCTGTATATTCATCAACCCTATTTTGATTCGTCCAAATGATAGTTTACATTTAGTTGAAATGATAGCAAGATGGCAATTCATTCATCAAAATACTTCTGGAAAGACTTCGTACACCAGTTAATTGAAGAGAATCGGGAGAGATCTTTACAATACAAGCTAAATTCTTACTTGTCATTCAAATACTAATTTACATGTAAGAGAAAATAATCAACTATTTTTGCCTGACTAAAAATAAATGAGCAATGCCATTTTACTATCAAATAGAAAAAGATATATATTTCTATAAAACTAAAATTTCAACCTTTGGACTAAGCAGCTAATTTCGTTGTTCATCACCGCAACTGACAAGTCTTTCTCTGGTGATGGCCAGGGTAACTGGTTGTTCAGATCAAACAGATTTTCTTGTTAGGGCCGTGTGTTCGCCAGGTCTTTTCTAATAGATAAAGCCAGGTGAACGTGTTTCCTTAATAATTCCATCCTGTAATTTTACCTATATACCTTGCCTGATGAAACCCACACCCCGTAGTCGCTATTTCTAACTATTTTTTTCATTCTGTACTAGAGTCCATTTCCTACTAAAGGTGATTTACATCTTGTCTTTACTGTCTCGATATACTAATAACTTCATCTCTGCTTCTTAGTTAATAAGAGCTAATTAAAATCTATTTCATAGGAGAAAGAGTTGATTATCATAATCTACAAGTGGCCACTTGAGAAGCTCATCACACAATGGATAATAGATAACTAGAAATTACTACATAAATTACGTATTTATCCTAACATTTATGAGTATTTTGAACAATCATATTCTAGTCAAGAAAATGACTGCTTATATAGGATTAATGTGTTGTTTAGTGTGATTTTTATTTTTTTCACATTTTTATATAGTATAGTAAACTATAGAGATGGCAACCCCAACCTTTCCTAAAATCTTATTCGGTAAAGATCGGTATCCCTACGACTTTTACACCTTGCCGTTAAACTTTCCAGTCTCCTTAAATTTTTCGAACTTTTTGAACTTCCATTAAGATTTTACCACTGCGTCTAACAAGATGGTTAGGCCATTTGAATCGCCATATCACTAACCACTAAGACAGTCTCCTTTCTTCGAAAATAAAAACTACTCTCTTAGGCTTAATACATAAATATGTCAAACAAGAGCTGAATTGAATCAAAAGAAATAAAAGCTTTAGTAAAAGGGAAATAGGCTTACGTCACTTCAAGGATAAACATTAGAGCACTTCTTCAGCTTTTAATGAAAAGGCAGTACAGTACGCAAAGTAGACATATGAAGCATGATAGTTATGGAATCTTGCTGTTCAGCTGTTGTTTGGATGTTTCACTCTTCTTGTCTTTTTTCTGGTCTAAGCTCGTCTATTTGAAAGTTTATATTTCCTAGAACCTGCGAGTGTCGTGGGCTGACATGTAGATACTGTACATATGGAATCCCGTTGTTGTCATTATTGCTTAATAGTGTTGTTTAATGTGATGTTGAAATTCTCGAATTTAAACCTTCTAGTGCAGATTTAGTGTTTTTTCCAAGTGACATTATGTGGCAGAGTTAGAGGAGGCATGCGAATTGAGGATGAGTTTAATGGCAATGAAATCATTGTGACATTGCATACTTTTCCCGCCATATGTCCTAAAATCATTCATGTTTTTTTCTAGTCATTTATAGTACAATAATTTGTTGACTGAGCAAATAAATAGACACCTTGTTGTAGGATTATGAATGAAAGCGTAATATAATACAGACATAATTGATATTATTGAAAAGTGTAGAACTTTATTGTAAGATCTATCTTATATGTAGCCAGCTTATGTAATTCATACAGTCAAGAGTGAATTTTTTTATGTATAATTATAAAATAATGGTGAGATCTAGTAAATCCTACACGACTATTCGTATTGCACAAAATGCAGGCTATTTCTGAGATGATTAGAATAGGTGAAGGCAAAACAAAAAATAAAACAATAGAGCATAAAGGCAATCTATGAAATTGTAAATAACATTAAGGTTGGTAGTACTGTAGTTGTTTGTGTATATGTATAAGTGTATCTATATAGCGGTGAACACGAGGAAGTAGTTGCCTCGCGTGACCGGGCTCCAGTTTTTCTCCCTAAAAAAGAACCACATGCATCTCCAGTCAAAAAAAAAAAAGATTGATATTCCAAGTTTCAGATCCTCATGCTTCCCAGTAAGACAACGGCGATATTATATTGGAAATCAGAAGCATCGTTTCTTTGATTCCTCTTGAACGCTATAAACAAAATTCCGGCTAACTCTATTAATTATAAATATGCAATATATGGTTCTTTTCTGGGAGGAAGTCGGACCAGTAACCCTCCCAAAAAGTTTTAGAATACAGCTCCTTGAAATTCTTTCCCTTGACAAAATGTTGTGTCGAATGTAGCTGTGATATCTCTAAAAGGAGACAAAAGTGAGAGGTGGTTTAGCAAACCTAAGTTGGTGGTGAAAAATAGGTGGGTGTGTTTCCTAAATATAAAAAAATAAACGCCGACCGAATACATGGCAACATAAAGTCGTCATTCTCTGGTATTTCTAGAAAACGGAGTATATTTATTTGTGTGTTTACTAGAAATAGTTCTCTAATTGTTAGTGAAGACTAAACGATATCATAAGCTCAGTAATTTCATCAATTCAAAATGCAAGAGTATTATTATATTTGACAAAGCTAACTATTTGATTATAAATTTTAAAAATATGTGCTAAGTATTACGTACATATCAATTAATCCTGTTGATTTGCAACATAGTAAATAATATTAAATTGGGAATTTCTGAATCATCATAATGAAAATGTCATTTCAATTAATTCATGCTAACGTATTGCATATTTACAAGGGAATAAAAAGTATACACTGATCATCCACTGAAATCCCAACCGGTTGCATCACCACATCACTTTACTCCGCTCATAAATAATTATATGAATATATCTAAACAAATCAGCACTGTTTATAACTGTGTCCGGGGGCTACATCCCCAAACTGACAACCTATCGGATCAACGCCTATTAGATGGTGAAAGAACAGTAAAACTAAATATTATAATTGTTAAATTCAATGCATGTTAATGAATATGCCTATTCACTTCATCAGACATTCTTGAAAAAAAAAAAAAACTCAAATTCTTAAGAGATTCGAAACTTCTTTCTTCTTTCAAAATATCCTGATTTTAATTCCAATACCAGCTGTACTTTAAGAGGGGCTTTCATTACGAGTCAGGGAACTAATCATTCTGACGTCTCGTTATTTCCTTACAAAAGCTGGATTCAACATTGTTTTGTTAATAAAAATTAAGTTATATACATATATGTACGTATGTATATATATGCTATACTAGATTCAGGTTGTGATGTTTGTCGATGTGCCCCCGCCTTGTTGTTATGGTTGAAGCAATAATTTTCTAATGGTTAGCATGGGATGTAGGATAAATAAAGGGAACTAGAGAGACACGGAAAGTGCAGCAGAGTTTGGAAGGAAATGGGAATCTTTACTAAAAAGAAGAGACAGAAGCAACTATCTATAGTTTAAATCTTAGAGTGAAATGCCTCTTTCTGGTAACAAGCCAAGGGCTTTCTTTAGACTGCATAAGGAAATATACCACATCGTAAGAATAGCGATGCACAAAACAAGAATATAATCATATAATTCTCGTAAAAAATTTGGGATCACAACAGATGTATATCAATGAAAAGAAAGTCTATGAATTAGAAACCAAAACTTCACATATCAGGAAATCGAGCTTAAAATTTACCAATAGAGATTTGAGACAATAGTCCACAAGTTACTGGTGAAAAGGGAAAGGTTTCAATGCTAGGCCCTACGTCTGCACCGGATACAATGCAATAATTCCGCTGAGAAATTTAGTCTTTCAAAGCCCGCTATCCTGAATTTTATTCCTATAAAAAGACAGTTAATGAGTAACCCAGAATTCTACTTTTCTGACTTTGTGTATCAAATAGTGTTTCGTTTTGAAAAAGAAAATATATACACCCAAAAATCTAAATGTTGTCCTTCTTTATTACGATGATCATTAGGGTAAAGTAAAGGTTTGTAGAACTAAGGATTGAAATAAAAGGTAATGTTTGTTCTGATCGTGACAGTGAGTAGAAAATGGAAAGGTTTGCTATTAGAAAAATTATGAGAACAAAATTTTACATTACACTTGTTTATATGTCAAATAAATGAGGAGTATAAAAGTGCTTGACTTTGAAGCAAAACCAAAGTGAGATAATAAAAAAAGACCCATGACTATATATGCTATCCTACAAGCCAAGAATTTATTTTTGTTTCATGTATATTAAGTGCTTTTAATAGGTACGTAAGTGTTATCATAAAAACATATGTTACGAGTGTTCTTGAAGAAATTATTGTCATGATGAAATTGATTAATGCGATTGTAGACTGCGAGAGTGTCGAAGACGCTGTCGAATTCTCAAATAAACAATGATGAAGATGTGTCAGTTGTATTATGGTGTATAATTTATCCTTATTACTCATTTTGAAGAAAAATAACATACATACATACATACATACATCCATACATACATACATACATACATACATCCATCCATACATACATACATACATACTTACATACATACATATATACATACATACATATATCTAACTACTGTATACGTCTTTTCCTTTTAAAGAGGTTGCTACAGAGAGGGGTATAATTCCAGCACTTATCCAACTTAATGCTTAGATCAACAAAATATCTTGAAAGGTTTAAAAGACCCAGCCCAAATCAATCTGAATCGGTAGGTACGGGACCCCCAAAAAGCCGACTTTTTACAAGGTACTCTTTAAATGTTTAAAAGTGAAAAGAGGAATACTAGATTTTTTCAAGAAAGGGTCACAAGTAGTTCCCCATAGTGGCCACAAATAAACTGGTCCCTAGTACACTATTTAGGTCATCAACAAAACATAGAATTTATAATATAAAATTGACTAAATTCCTTTCTCAAGGTGCTAACGACTTGAATCTCTTCGCTGAAGAATCAGAATTGGGAACTTAGCAGTTTATCAACTGTATTAGTAGTAGTAGTAGTAGTAGTAGTAGTAGTAGTAGTAGTAGTAGTAGTAGTAGTAAAAAAAAAAAAAAAGCACCACCCGATCATTTCAAAGCAACTGGGAGTCGAGGGATCTGTAAAATTCTCTCGTTTACTACACAATAGGACACAGATTTGACTCATGAAGATGGAAGGTATGATGGGCAAACTAAATCATAAAGCCATTGTGCCTCTGAGTGCCTGGCAGCTATGCAAGATTTTTGTTTGAAATTGTGACTCAAGGTCAAATTTTTAGCACCACTATTCAAAGGGTACAACCTTCCAATTTTTTTTAACAAATCCTTCAGGAACTGCAAGTTTCATATCTTTTACCTTTGCTTTTCAACCTGTCAGAACATGGTACTCCTGTGGAAGAACAGGACGTTCTTCCATACCTTTTAGTCAGGTATGTGGGTAAAATTGGACATATTTTGTTCAATTCTGCCAAATTTTAGTGATGATTGGCAGCATAGTTTTACTATATTTGGTTATGTCAAACATTACCTTGAAGCAGTTACAAGATTATTGATGTCTGAAGCGTAGCAAATACTTTATTGTCAACATGCAGTGGTATGGTAATCCATAGGACAACATCAGATAGCGGTACCCATTTCACTACAAAGTACTGTATGTATTTAGTATTTTTCAGTGTATAAAGAGTACAACAATCATATAACATGCAATGTGCAATAATCTAGATTCCTAGAACAACTAAAGATGTGACCTCAGTATATTGATCTGATATTATTTGGCTACAGCAAAGTTCCCAAATAATTGACTGAATTTTCTCCATTTCTGGAAATGCATGGACATAGTATGAGAGGTACATTTAGTTTGTTAAAGAAACTGTGCGCAGATGCTGCACACATCAAGGAAATTTTGCAAGAAACATATAAATTGGCGTAAAAAACGTTAAAGAAGTCTAGTGATAGTTATCAGTATTATTATTATGAACTTAATTTCCATGGAGAAATCAATATGGGAAAAAATGTCACAGTCGTCTATGAGTCAAGGTCCATTTCATGTCCTTAAAAATTTTAACAGATACAATTTTCCACTAGATGTTAATTGTAATAGAACGTAATTACCACATACAGTAAATATACTAAAACATTACCGGGGCCAAGTAAGTAAAAATGGTAGTCATATACGGTGTAATATATAGTGATGGTTGAATCTGCACTGCAAGTAATGACAGAAAAAGTTATGATAGTAATGATGGTGATGACAAAAAAGTGAGTATTACTATTTTACATGTGTGGCTGTGGATGGCGAAGATTATAACGATGGGTTACAACAATTGTGCCAAGTGAAGTTCAAACGAAAAATGTGTATGCTATAGCTGATATGGAATTAAGTGAGATTAAAAAAAAAAAAAAAAAAAAAAAAAAAAAAAAAAAAAAAAAAAAAAAAAACTTGCTCGAGCAAGAGTTTGTATTTACAGATATAAGTAAACATGTAATAAATCTTACACATTGAAAGTCCCGTAAAAGTTAAGTACTTTCCTAAACTATATCCTTTTCAGCAAGATATGGATGATGAGACTGGCTGCATCCTTGAATTATGAATAGTTGAATATTTATTATTTTACATATCACTATCATTATTGCAAGCCAAGCTTCAAACCTCGTTGTAAAAGCAGAATGCTACCACTCCAAGGGTTTCAACACAGAGAGCAGTAAAAATTTGAATAAGTATAGGAGTAATCTATAGTGCTATACAACAGAATAAAATAAGATTAGTGTTTGACTCTGAACCAATGCCTGATCCAAACCTGATAATGGTTTACCCAGGTAACAATAAAACTAACTTGCCTACAGACAATAAGCAAATTCTTAAACAAAAAAACCCCAGCAGGCTATTTGATTTCGTACACGCTAGTGCAACTTCCAATCGTTGGAGGAGGACGTTGTTTAACGGTATGGATAAGTAAATATTTTTGCATATGGTAAGAAAAAGTGAAATCTCTAACGTTACTTTTGAACATTTTAAAGAAGTCATTAACAGGCTCTTGGTAAAAAATATAAGATCATTACTGATTACTTACTGCAAAGAATAACGGTTAAATGGCACCAGAATGACAAAATGAATATAATATTAGGAGTTCCTTTTTATATCATAAATGCTTGTTGTTTATGCATATGATGCTACTGCCTTTACGTCAATCCCATCGCCTGTGGTTGCCAAAATTAGTGCATAGGGCAAATTATGAGGAATTAACTTGAACCTTAAAGTTTCAACGTTAGTAATCTTAAAATACATTCCAAAAAACATGTTTGCATAGATTATTTTTCACAAAGTATATGCATCTCAATTAAAATTATAGTAGCAATTCTTGACAGCAGTTTCACTTTTGAGAAACATATCTGGTCTGTCTTTCATCCACTTCCATAAAATTAGTATATTGAAGAGGTCTTTCAAGATACTGGGAAACGTTTTGATATTTTCGTATATTGGATATATTTCTTCTTTCTGGTCTCCAGCAGCTGACTCTCATCCTTAATAATTGAACACAACTTTCAAATATTTTTTATATTACTCATCCTCGATCTGAGCATTAATCACCGACACCGTTTTTCGCTGAGTTCATAAGTTTTTTCTTAATCTGACTACCCAGTTAAGTCTGAAAGTCGCGTTTTCATGAGTACAGGTCAGTAATAAAAAGTATTCTAAAAAATTTAATCACCCTGTGATTAAATTGTAGAATATCTTTAACAAAGAAAAGTGAAATGTTAGACCTTAAGAATTTCAAAATTAGTGCAAATGCTTAATAGTAATGTTCATATAGATCCAATTTTGCCGTGTATTTCATACTTTTTTATTCAATAAAGGTCATTTAAATTAATTATTTATTTCTGTTGATTTACGTGGTTTAATATTTAATACTTTTTCGTTCATTTTATGCACCGGGCTACTTTCCTTAATGGGTGCCCTTGCGCTTGTAGCATCCTGATTCTCTACTTGGCTTATGATGACATTAATAAATAATAAATTAATAATAATAATAATAATAATAATAATAATAATAATAATAATAATAATAATATCCTATGTGAATAAGTTCTTTTTCTGAGCTTGAGAAGTGAAAACCCTTCAAGCACGCACATTTACTAACATATAAAGATCCAATCTCTATACCATAGCTAAAACAAATTTTCATGAATATGAAATATTAGCGTATATATCGCAATAAAGGAAAATATATATACATTGCAGTAACAAGATCCGGGGAAATCCATTACGGGAAAATATTGAGATTTCTTATAAGTATTAAACGACATATTCACGTATATCAGGAACAAGGTTCTTTTTTACAAAGAGCAATATCTTTCATCAAAATAAGGTAAACGGCAAAGGCAAAAACTGGGTACCAACCATAATTACAAAGACAAGTAACATAATTTATATTCATGAAGATTTGGAGGAGCTCCGTTATTGTTGACAAACGCGGGATAGGATAGGGAGAAGAGCTAGGGTAAGGAAGGAGGGGTGTTGAGGGACTCGGGGAAGGACTGAGATGGGGGAAATGTAAGAGAAGTGAAGGGGATGGAGTATGAAAACGGGGAGGATGATGGGCATTTGTGAAAGAAGAAAGGAGAGGGATTGGATCAAGGGGGGGGAGAGAAATAAACTGAAGAGGGTTGGGCAGGGAGGTGGGTTGAGGGATGTATGAGAAGGAAAAGGTGATAAGGGATGAATTGATGAAGAGGATAAGAAATAACATAGGGGGAAAAGAGGTGAGAATGATAAGGGAACGAAAGATCACACGATACGATTTTACAATGAAAGGGTGAAAACATTTTAGACGAGGGCAAAAAAGATGATATATTAGATATATTAAATAAAGCTGGATTACATAAAGTATATAACTTAAAAAAAAAAAAAGTATAAAAAGAAGTTTACGAATTGAAAAAGATATAAAATTGTGTGGTATTTTAAAAACATGAGACAAGTAAGGAATTTAAGAATAGTTTTTAACCAAGAAATAATCCTAATATAAACGATACCAAAAGGGCATTCAAATAATAATTACCCTTAAAATGAGAGAGAATAGATGAAAAGTGAATGGAAATTGTACAATAAGCGAAACAGAAAAAGAAGATAACTGATTTGAAGGCAGCAAAATTGTAGGAGACTGGCATGATTAGGAAAAACATGCGTAGAACAGAAGAAATGAAGAGTTGGGATAAAAAAAAATCTTGAATGAGAATCATAAGACAGGTATAGAGCATGACAAAATAGGTTGACAAATGAATTATATTGAGGAAACTCTAACCAACAAAACAATAAACTGCAATGGAAACAATGCAGAACAGCGAGGAATAAGGAAATGAAATAACAAATTTTCTATTATTATCATTGTTATAATTACTATTATTATTATAATTAGCCAAGCTACTACCATAGTTGGAAAAGCAGGAGGCTACAGGTCTAATGCACGTGCAGCATGCAACGCACATACAAATGAAGAAGGCTGTCCTATCAAAAAATTTTAATACAGCAATAGTCATTGGACTCCTCGTTATAAGTTGTTAAATGTAGCAAGCTAATTTGAACTCTATTATCGTTCCAATGTTATGATATATATTTTCTATGCCAATGTCAACCTTTTCCAAAAACAGTTTAATTATAATCACCCAATTTCACCCTAATGTGATCCCTTGGGGCCTAAAAATACTTGCGTTCTCTATAAATAGTTAGTTGTTTGGGAGCTGCCATCTGCTTTAGCACTTTCTCCGCCTGCTCCCATGATATTGGTTACCTACAGAGTTCCTCAAACTCCCAGCACACCTCACAGCTCTCCGCTTCGTCTTCGTATCCTCCAATGATGCCCGCCAATGACCGCAACTCAACACACCGAGATTAGGTTCCACATCAGGGCGTGAGCCATTCACACACCAAAGCCAACTACGTGCTCGCTGCGATCCCCAACAACACCCCGATATCTCCAATTGGCTTTGCCAGCAAAGAGACATCCCGTTGAGTAGGATACCCTTAAATCATTCCTCCTGGAGTAGCACTCACCGTTGTCAGCTGCCCGTATAGCCAAGATTTTTCAGCTCTCTTAACAACCGTTGGAAGGATAAAAAAACGTTGATGGCCCTCAGGGAAATGATCAGTATTGCTTGCCTTCAGCCTGATGCAAGCAGTTTCCCCTTGAAGTGAACCTATAATGTGTGCCTTGAACAGTGCAAACTACCCTTCCCGATGTTGTCACCTTGCCCACTACAGACCTGAAGACCAGAGTCGACGCCCTTATGGACAGTCACTTCCCAACCACCAAGAACTCCATGAACAACTCCATTCCTGTCACAGGGGACAACAATACAACACCCACATCAGTGCGCCCACGGATGGCTACACCCACTTCCTTACTTTACATCCTGACGTCTTCAAGCCAGAACTATCCCAGACACTCACTGTTCCCACCAAGTACGGTATCTATCACTACATCAAGACAATGGGGGCCCCGGTGTTTGCAAGATTGAGAGATTTATTGGCCTGTAAATGCTCATTCTCAGAAATGGAAGAAATGGGACTTTGTCAAAAAGCCTCAAGCGCATGGTCATCCCCACTGAAGAAGGATGGTTCCCTATACCCTTATGGGGGATTACAAGCGTCTTAACATGCAGACGGAACCCACATCACTGACATCACCACCTACTATCACAGTGCTAGGTATTCTCGACCCTTGACCTCCTGAAGAAGTATTATTAGGTGCCTATGAACCCTGAAGACATCCCCAAGACAGCCATTAACTCCCTCGAACATATACCTTTAACTACTACTGCTCTGGCCTTCATAATGCAGGGGCAACATTTCTATGACTCAGGGATGGCATCTTCGGAGACCTCCCCTTCTCCATACGTTACCTAGATGACATATTAATGTTCTCCCCCTCCAAAGAAGACCAGCCTCGTTACCTACGCATCGTACTCAAAAGCCTACAGCAAAATGGCCTTTTAATCATTGGGTCATCACATCACTTCGGAGGGCATTCACCCACTCCCTCACAAAGTATGATCATTACAGAAATTATTCACCCCCTCTGTCATTAGTGAATACAATTATACCAATCAAAATCTCCCTGGTATACCGAATTCTGTTGCCGACGGTCTTTCCGAAACACGCAAGCTACTGTACATCTGGGATTAGATCACAAGTACTTGGCAAAAGCCCAACGAATGTACTCCCAAGTACCAAACCTGCAGACATCCTGCATGTCTCTCCATTGGGAAGACATCGCCCTCAATGACTCCAATGCCACCCTCCTCTGTAACGTCAGTACTTGTAGGCCATGGCAGTGGATATCTGCTCCCATTCGCCGACAGGTGTTTGAATTAATCCATAGCCTTTAAAACCCATCCCGCTGATCTACCACACAGTTATTGAAGTCGAAGTTCATATAGCATGGCATTGCTAAAGATGCTAAGGACTGGGTAGTGCCTGTATTTCATGTCAAACTTCAAAAGTGTTTCGACCCGCGGATAGAAGTGTGGGCACTTTCCATAAACCACATCCCTCATTTTCCTCACATTCACGTTGATGTGGTTGGCCCCTACACACGTCACAAAGACACCATTACCTTTCCAGAATCATAGATCACTGCACTTGCTGGCCTGAAGCCATCCGTATACAAAGTACAACGTTCACCTCATGTACTGTTGCCATACTTTTAGAAAGGATCGCAAGATTCGGTATTCCACAGCATATCACATCCAACAGGGGTGCCACTTTCACTTCTCACTTGTGGACATCATTTGGCCATTTTCTCGGCATCACCCTACATCAGACTACAACTTACAACTCCAGCGCCTACATCATATCGTGGGGAAATTTACCCCTTTTCTCAGACTTACAAGTCCCCATCAAAGCAGCACACACCGGAACACATGTCTTTGTGCTCACCGAAGCTTTTAAGACACCTCTTACACCCCCATATACGGCCTATTCCTTATCATCCGTCACATTCTGAAAGCTTTTTCCCTCAATGTTCGTGGTAAAGAGTATTGACCACCTTAAACCTGCAAGATAATCAGCTAGCAATGCAAATCTCTAGGGCAGCTCACCCCCGTTCAAATGCATGCCTGATTCACGTGCAGGAAGCAACACACATACAAATGACGAAGTAATCTAAACTATATTATCCTTCCATTGTTATGTTATCTGTTTATTACGTTAATGTCGACCTTATCAACACAAAAAATGTTGATTGTAAACCGTCAATTGTCACCCTTGTGTGACCACCTTGGGTTCCTATATATATACCTGAGCTGTCTGTAAATAAACTTAATTTGGGAGCTGAAGTTTGCTTTAGCTCTTTCTCCACTTCCGTCACAAGCCTATGGGTTCAAACACGTAAAACCGCCCAAAGAAGAAATGAAATAGAAATATAACTAATAAACTATATATGAGAAGTAATAAAAGATATAAAATGATTTAAGATCAGTAACAACGTTAAAATACGCCAGTCATATATAAACAGTTTAATTACACTTATGTCAACCTGTTCAACAGAAAAGCATTTGCAACATGCTTGTTTTCCACACCAAACTTTATAGCATGCGTTATGTAGCATGAAAAATAATGGGTGAAGAACATTGCCTCGAGGAACATCACAAATTAAATTCTTATAGTCATTATGGTGTATATCAACTACTAAATTTGCATTCTGTTACTTAAAAAATCGACAATGATGCGAAGAAAAGGCAGCAATGAATTAAAATCTTTAAGAAGATAAAAAGTTATCGTAACTGATATGTGATAATTACAAATTTAAACTTAAAAGAATAAATATAGAGGTAACTTGTTAAGATAATATAATAAAACGAATAATAAAACGAATAGGGGGAAAAGAGGAAAACATTCATGAACAAATTACGAAAATATTAAGAAAAAAAAAAGGAAAATATCCAATCCAAGAATCCTTAAAGTAATAAGAATGGTGGATAAATGAATAAAAAGGGAATGAACTAAATACAAACTGAGAAAGAGACTACACCGATTTCAAAGTATAGAAGAAAACAGCAACGCTAGAGTCCGAAAATAAATATCTGTCGGAACTTGGAAAAGTACGAAAATTGAAAGTAAGAATAGGATAAACATAGAGGACTCTGGAACAACTAGATAACATTAACATGAGCTTTGAATATAGAATTAAAATACTTTTTTTAAAAATGAAGCATCCTAACTGATTATCTTGAAGTTTTAAAGGTAAGCACGTCACTTCAAAATAAATCTAAATTTCAACTTCTACTACGAAAATAAACATCCAGCAATAAAGATGGATCTTAATAGATCTTCGGCTTTGAATTTGAACTTAATATTAGATAACTGAGCCTGGGAGTGTTCTCTTTTGGAAGAAAATACTTACACCATCTGTGTATCATCAATCAAGGTGTGTAAAGGAATATATATATATATATATATATATATATATATATATATATATATATATATATATATATATATATGATACAAAGTAACGTTATCTACTATAAAACAAGCAAGGATATTCCAGGAAAAGACTAAATCAACTATTTTTCATGAGTGACTTGATATATCTCAACCTGTGGTTGTAACCATTTCCTTTAATCATTTCCGGAACGGTCCCTGCCGATAAAAAATTATGAAATGTACCTTTTGAATGTAAAGTAAGACACTTCAAAGATTTCTTTTTGACGTGTCTTACTTGACAAGTGGAACATATCTAGAGCAAATAAACTAGAAAAAAATATGTAATGAAGTGAAGATGCTGAACAGAATAATGAATAATTCCTCAAAAACATTGTATTCTAATTACCTGCTTATCCACAAACCTAAGTGTTAACCACATAGCGGTTTTGTAAACAATAGTTGACATTAGCTTCTGTTTTTGGCTAAATAAAGCTATAGAACAAGAGTAAGTCTACTCCAGTTACACTGAATGCTTTATCACCCCTCATTTATCCATGTATCTGATGCTTTGATCATAATCAAGTGTTAGTCCAAGATAGGCTATGAAAAAAAAAATGTCTGTCAAACCAGACTATGCCTAAGTTCATACATAAAATCAGAGAGCTAGACACTCGCCTTCCAATATAAAAAAGAGGGTTTTGTACAAAAAAAAAAAAAATAAAAAAAAAAAAAAAGGGTTTTCATATTCCAATGAAGGCAGGCAGTTACGCGTCACTTAATCTGACCAATAATTCCAGGAACACACATTTATTGTAGCCAAGATAGGTGATCGTATTCAAATTATGACGACAGACATATACAATGTAATTATGGTGCCCATATTCAAATTAAGAAGAAAAATTATAGTACGATTAAGACATACGGAATATACAACGATAAGCCTGGCCGTTATATCTGCATACTTAACCTCAAAACCTTTACAAACAAAAATTAGTTTACATGGAATTCGAGAAGCCAAGATATTCATATATGAAAACCTTCTATGTAAAAATCCGATATGCAAAAGAGCTGATCAAAAGGCAAGTGAGATATTAAAAAGGAAGAGAATAATTTAATAAGAGTTTTGTGATGGAAAGAACAAGATGCACAGCAATGCCAGTTAAGAAAGGTGAGATAAAAACAAATAAGTATTGTTAATTGGGGTCTTCCTTTCATGAGCGATGAAAATCTAACCTCAAACTGAGGTTTAAAAGTACCTTCACGTAAAAGTTTATAGAAATGACGAAAAATCCCATACAGTGTAAGAGTTTTAGCGAGATGAAGGAAGATGCTTGCACCAAAAAAAAAAAAAAAAAATAAAAAAAAATAAATAAAAAAAAAATAAATAAATCCTGAGAAACGAGAGATGAGAATTCTCTTAAGGAAAACAAGTGCCATTTGAAAAGCATAGAAGACGCAAAATTGAGAAGGAACTGCATGTTACTAGAAATCCAAACCAATAGTAAATAAAAAAAATCACAAGGACAAAACAATTGGAAGTTTTGGTAAATAAAAGCAACTGAAATGAAAAATTGGAACCTATATACAATGTGCACGAAAAATTGAAAACAAAAGCAATGCACCGTATTTACATATGGGTATTTATGCACATACATATATTAAATTCTATATGCGTATGAAATGCATTGCAAATGAAAGAGAAGTATATTCAAGGCAGAAGTAATTCGCTATTCGGCAATTCAATGTGAGCTTTTTCAATGTATATACATTTGCATTTGGTAAGTTTTCTCATTATAAGGAAAATTAATGCCTTATACACCTGATAAATGTAAAGACATCACATTGATATAAACACATACAAAAGTGAGATGCCAAAAATGGACCTGCTAAACTAAGTGCTATCATGACTTGGCTATGATTATTAGATAATTTAGTAGGAGGATTAGATCTACATTCAAAACGAAGAAAACAAAAAGCAAAAGAAGGCAGAAATAAGTACAGTATATAAAAAAACCCTCCAAAGTGATACCTGCCACCTCTATAAATGCAAAGCCTATGCGTTTTAATATTTCAGCTACGTCATGCATTGAGTTAATGTTTTTTTTAATAGGCGGTTTTGCAATAATCATATAATGTCTGTATATTAGATCTGGATACCAATATTATGTAAAAAGCTGAAGCTGCAACACTCAAGGCAAAACACGCACCAAAATTTTTTCAATGCATATATATATATATATATATATATATATATATATATATATATATATATATATATATATATAAATATATATACATACATATATATATATATATATATATATATATATATATATATCATATAGTTTATTGTTTACTTCTTTTATGGAATGTGTTGATTTCTCTGTTGGGATCTTTGCACTTAGAGCATTCTGCTTTTCGAACTAGGTTTACAGCATTGCTAATAATAAGAAGAAGAAGAAGAAGAAGAAGAAGAAGAAGAAGAAGAAGAAGAAGAAGAAGAATAGCTCTAAATGAAGTCTCAACTCTCCTAATGTAAAACACACAAGAGCTTAAGACAAATGTCGCCTAAAAGCGCTTCATGAACTGAAAAACTTTGAAGGTCTGCAATATTGCGTGTATGAAGTGTCTAAAAGACCTTGGCCTACATATTAATGTGTAGAATTTACAGTACTTTTCCGCTGGTCTGTGATAATTATGACGAAAAATTATGTCTACTCTCCTCCCCAGAAATAACATTTCATTAAATAAGTACAAAATAAGTATGTTATACCATATATATATATATATATATAATATATATATATATATATATATATATATATATATATATATATATATATATATACACATATATATGTGTATATCTATATATATATATATATATATATATATATATATATATATATATATATATGAAACAGAAAATATAAGATTAAATCCTGACTTACTTCTTCAGAGGACTGATTTATTGAGGAAGGTTTTTACATTACATACGGTACAGTGAGAGTATGAAGATACATAAAGATATTAGCAGAAAAACACTCCACACCCAAAACTACTTGTGCCTATATTGTCTGGTGTTTATGTGGGTGGAGTTCTTATGCCATTGACCAGGTGTCAGGTGTGGGTCATTTGTAAAAGCAGGTAATAATTAAGCCTAATTAGGCCTTCAGATGCAGTTTCTTTATATTAATACGTACATATCTTTAACATTCTTTTTCAAATTATATATTCAAGTTAGTAAAATAAGAAATCAATGTTGAAAATTCAAATATATGTAGAAAATTCAATATAAACGAACATTTGAACAAATGAAGAAGACTTTCCAAGAGTCCTCACAAATCACAAGACGGCCTCTGAGGACTCAGCAAGAAGTCGCACACTCTGAGCTGTCCTTTCGTGCTGAAGGCATTAGTTAAAAAATGAAGGGGCATCCAATTTTGTTTTCCTCTTCTCCCAAATATCTGCATTGCCAAATATCTTTTAACTATTACTTGGACAAAAATCCAATCTGTCACGAAGTGCCCTAAAATATTGGTAACAAAACGAGAAAGCATATTTACAAAATACCAATATAGAGTGCTCCCATCCTGAATCAATATTTGGTCAATCATAATTAATAGAATTAGTAAAATAGAGTTTACCATACACAAATAACTATTATTTCTTATTTCGATAAGATAATCGTGCCAACATGAGCGTCTTCTTTACCAGTGTTCTGGACGTTCCAGACCTCTCTTCCTTCTTTGCCATCTAGACGCTGTTCCCGATACTCCGTGTTTTCATTAATATTCCAAATTCTATTTCCATACATTAACACTTAGGAAGTTCCGGTGCCCATCTACTCTATCCCTATCCACCACCAACCACTTCATTCCCTTACCCGTCAGGTGTGGAACGAAAACTCACCAGGAATGAAAAATAAAAAGTAAAAAAAAAAAAAAAAAACGATCCGAGGGTTAGGGAGGAAATGAACGTCTCTCTCTCTCTCTCTCTCTCTCTCTCTCTCTCTCTCTCTCTCTCTCTCTCTCTCTCTCTCTCTTAGGAGGGAAACAGGGGTGTGAATATAGAACTTGGAAGAATACCATACTAAGTTAGTTTTCATGCTAAGTCATTACTCTGTTTTGCATAAATGTGGTGACTAGCAGTAATTCCCGTATGAACCAATAATGTAATTCATTAAATAAAAAGCGTTATCATGGTTCCATCTCTTGGTGTGAAACGTATTCTATTTTCTATCCCTTTTCCTGGAAAATAGATTGTATCCCTTGATGGATTATTATTATGCACACATGTAGTGTTAGGAATACGTGAATACAAGTATTCATGGTCATAGGAGCATAAGGAATATCATGAGGCATTTATATCATGTTATGTTTTTATCTGGTAGCATTGCAATTGGTTTGTTCCGCAGCCCACCACTGTTCACAGCTTTTCCAGTGTATTTTCTTTATATTGATATTTTCACCTACCATATGGCTTAAGCACTTACGATAGTGATTCAGTGAAAACCATATTTACTTATGTTTAAATATGATGAAAATCCCTGTTGATCCAAGCAGAGGCTTGTGTGATCGGTGGTTAGCTTACTATGATGGGTGGCAATCGGCTGTGAAAAGTTATTTAAGACTGTGATAGCTTAGAAACGTTCATGTTTGGCAATCTGCTGGATTCGGGCTGAATACCCGCTCAAGCTCAATAGTTCCGGATGTCTGTAACCTTGTCATCTTTGTGAGGTAAGGTGGGGTTTGGGGGAACTATACGTCTACCTGCTGAGTCATCAGCAGCCATTGCCTGGTCCTCCCTGCTCCTTGTTGGGTGATGATCATATGTATAATGGTCAGTCTCCGGGGCATTGTCATTGTTTCCGCCATTCATGAGCGACCTTTAAATCTTCAAACGAGACCAGCCACCACATCCTATAAAGACTTCCTAGGAACCGGAAACCTACCATACTTTGGAGTCATCCCTTGTGAGAGGAATAGTAAATGTAACTCTAGAAAAGTTACCTCGTCACTGCCTTGTTCATCCTTTAATTGCTAAATTGTAGATGAATTCCTTGTACATTCAAATTTCCACAGCAACAGCAGTTTTTTAATATCAAAACAGAAAGCTGCACGCCAAGAAAGAGCCCGTATCCAGACAATCTATGACAAAACTGCTACGCGCCGAACTCCAAATAGTGTCCCGTCAACCAATGCCTTCTGCGAGGGGTTCGGGAAGTATGGGTGATTGGTTGTGGTACAGGGATTTGCGTGCAAAGATAGAAATGGTGAGAAACCAACAACGGACAAGTTCAGCTTTTCCATGCAAGTTGCTCTAATTCTTATGCGATGGATTCACAAGCATAAGATCGCGAGACTAGCAAGAGTCGTATATTATTATTACTATTATTATTAAAAGGAGGAGATTTACCTATTCAATGAGTCAAGCTTGACTCTCACAGAGCTAGCTTGAATAAATTCAGTATGGAAAAATATAATATAGAGTAAATGTAACATAAAAAGGTAAATCGAGAGAAAACAAGTTATGATAAATAGAAATTAATTTTTTCTTTCACAAAACCTATGCTCCTTGAAGTTTAAAATCTTGAAAGCAAACTTTTCCGACCAAAACAAAAATATCTTTCAAAACTTCTAAAAGCTTTACCATCGCAAAGAAATATGTTGCATGATTAAAATAGTGTTACACTAACTACACCTGTGACTGCTTCATGGGGTGTGCACATTAAACATCCATGGGTCGATTTTGCATGACATATACGTAATCTTGTTAACTAATCTAACTATCCAGAAACCGCCCGTAGATTTAGTCAAAAGTACTGTAAAAAAAACTTTTATTTATTTGTGAAAGCATATTTATATTTGGGGTTGATATGGGAGAATGGGCATAAAATAGTGCACGACGATCGGGGAATAACGTATTTTAGGTCAAAATCGATGCTACTCCACTATCAAGATCACCACGTAAAGATACCTAAATGCGATAGGGGTCGTTACATAATGTATTTTTTAAGATACCATATTTGCCTTTCCACCATTAACAAGACAATGCATAGTTACTTTCAAACTATGTCTAATCTCTAAAAAGTAGACAGGACGTAAACAAGAAAGCTCACAATTCTATCTTAGGCATATACAGCAACTCTAATATGTATCTACCTCAACAAAGAGGTTAAATTATATGAAATGTTTTCTATCAATTTCCCAACTAAAACTGTAACTATTTTACATAATAATAATATGCAACATTAACATTAAATAAAGGCCCAAATATCACTATATTTCATTCCGATATGATTCATAACAAATCTCAGTTTTATCCTGGTAAAATATCTTCCACACACATAACTGACGTTATATCACAAAGCGTATATTACCGAACTTGTAAATCATAATAGCCACATATATTTGAAGTTTCAACTTTAAAATTATGAAATGAATAGAAGAGGAGTGAAAGATTTATCATTCATATTGATGGCATAAAAACAAAATTCATAACTCTCCATGGCAAGTAAAAATAGGTTTTGCAGACTATATTTCGAGGATAGCAAAGCTTTTATGACCTTTGATCGGGTAGCGGTGACACCAGATAGCAAAAAATATTTCATTTATATTTGTAAAATAAAACCTGCCCAAATGTTTTCCAATATGATTTCATGTTTACTATTTTATGTAGATTTTTTACCAATAAAATGAGTGATCACACCTATTCACATAAAACAGATAAATATTTTATATGCGCTTACATATTAGCAAAGATGCAAATGACGTATTTTTATAAAGAAAAATAATGTCGATAAAGATTGTATGCAAATACTTCAGTACAACACATAAGAGGGGGAACAAACTTTTCCATTGAAAACATCATGTACACAGAACTATCTGCAAGAAACAAAAACTTGAGCACAACACTCGGGAGGGGGTAGAATATGTTCGCTCAGTCTTTTCCCTCGTTTCCTTCTTTCTTGTTTTCTTCACATTTTTACTAATTCCTGTGTCAGAGGAAATAGCAACTCAATGTCAGCTGAGTGAATTTCTGTCTCCCACGATAATATACCGAGTGTTAGTCACACATATAATTCCCTTGAGAGATTCTTCATATCGATTTCTCTCTCTCTCTCTCTCTCTCTCTCTCTCTCTCTCTCTCTCTCTCTCTCTCTCTCTCTCTCTCTCTCTCTCTCTCTCTCTCGTGTTCCATTTCCCCTCTTCCAATGTCAGTCCCTTTCCTTTTCCTTTTCATCACTGCGCGGGGTCAGAAAGAGGTCAAGTGGGAACCATTTACAACCGGGTCCTCTGATTGGTCGTAAGTTATCCTGTTAAATCAGATCCTTCTAGTCTCCACGATTTTTTCACACTTTTAAGGGAACGTCATCTTTAAGCCAGTTTGAATTCAAGATTTTTCCTAAATCAGATTTCTGATAAATGAACACGATTTTTTTTTTAACATTACCCTTCAACTCCAAATTCAATTTTTAAAAACATAGACGAACGTGGTCGAATGGATCAGGTATTCATTACAGCACTTCAACAACCTTTTTTTATAAATCCCATTGAATATCCAAAGCATATAGCATGACGTATAAAAACATTATGATATAAATCCACAGTGCCTGTTTGAACAAAGAGTGCTGATATCATTACTGTTCACTTGAGCAAAATGGAGAATCGCTACAGGTTTTCAACATATTAAGGGAATTGAGGTTTTATTCTGAAAAAGTAGGTGATCTTTTTACAAAAATGTTTCAAAAGTTATCGGATGATATGAGGTGAATATTAGGGGTAAAGAATGTACTTGAAAGTGAAGAGTATTTCCTCGATAACTAAATTATTATCAACTCTGTTTTTAATGTTTTCCAGACAGCACTGATCTTGGTCTGGGACACAGGCGGCTCACAGATCTAAGACACCTTTTTCTTGTACGACAAAAACCATAATTTCAGATGAGTTTAACGATACCTGTATATGCCAACTTCTATGAAATTATCCAAATTTACTGAGAAAGGGTACAAATATTTATGGTTTGCATATCTTAACATATACATTCAATCACCAGAAAAGGAAAAGAGATAAATTATTTCATCATGAAGTTTAATAAAGCAGCTGAGAGGACGGGGAAAAAAAATAAAGATTAGCTTATGAAAATTAACATTTTATTATAGTGAATGTGTGGTGGCCTAAACTACGGGAGCACAAGAAGGAGAAAGTATATTACACATATCTATGCTCCCTCCCCCACCCTACATAAACTTGAGCATGTTTTCCCAAAAGTTATTTGTGATACTCATTAAACTATCTAAATATGTAACAAAATAAGCTTCCATAGTCGGATTAAAAAAATTAAGGCTTCAAAATTTTTCAACATTATTCAATTCAAACCTATCAACATTTCACTTCCAAAATTTATAGAATTATTCTTCATGGCAAATCTAACAAACATATGTGTATTTCAATTTACAATTTGAAGACATTATGAAATCTTTTTAAAATCACGTAAATAGAAACAGATAGAAACTGAGAAACACTGATCAGTCATGTATAGATTAAACGTAGGAGCAGAAGATTTAACGTATATATACATACATCTAAATGTAAGGAAGTAATCACAAGGCGACTTATCGAAATGCCATTTTGGTAAAATCACCAATAAAGTCTGCTTTGGGGTGTGTACCGAACGCATCTCGAACGATTTCAGGTCATTCTTCTATATACTTTCAGTATTTTTCTTTTAGCTTCCACAGCAGTTTTAGAGTAGTGGGAACTCACATATCTCGCCTATCAACTTTGATACTGTGAGCTCTTCTAAATGGGGGTCCTAAAACTTTACCAAAGTAAGTCAGCCTAAAATCAAGTTTCTTACATTTTTCTGTTTCTTATCCAATCTAATGACAATTCACTGGATCCTCTGAAGTCTAAATATTTTGGGAGAATATTGTTCGACTTGCTAACTCTGCCATTGAAATATTTGGTGTAAGGTTTAAGGTGCCGTGAATTCTTTTCTAAATTATCAGTTACAACAGTTATGCGCTCCATATATTTGTCCGTTTTTAACATTGTAATACTATCTTTACACGACTCTTTGGCTACTCTCCTCGATAAAATTGAATCTGATTATTGATACTACACTTTTCTCACCTCTTAATATTTTCCATTTAGCTAAAAGGTTGATTTATACCCTTTTTGTAGTACGTACTTGTGAATCACTGTTCGTAGGCTCTATGGAAACAATTATTCTCAAAATTGAATATTCATTAACTTTTTTTTTTCCTTTCATGCCAAACTTTCACATAAACACTAAAATCACAACCATGTTTTATATCATAAATGAAAAAAAAAAATCCTTTTAACAAGAAAAAACCTAATACTACAGCTAAAATAAATTTCTAAATGTCTAGTTATTTCAGTAACGTAACTTTCATCATTATATACTTTGAAAAAAAAAACCCATCACCAATGGTTCTCAACTTTCTATTAACATTTAAATGCTCCCCATCTAGTCCCAAACTCATGTAAATAACGTGCTATTTGAATCTAACAGGCTTCTTGATATGTGTGATTGACAATCCGTCTCCTGAAATTGACAATCTGACTACAACCAAGTGCAGGAGTGAGTCGAAGTCTGGAGAGAGAGAGAGAGAGAGAGAGAGAGAGAGAGAGAGAGAGAGAGAGAGAGAGAGAGAGAGAGAGAATTATTTAAAAACGAAAAGAAATGTAGTAACAGAGGAACGAAATGGGAAAAATTAACGTCAAGGGAAAAGTAATAAGAAGAGCCAAAATGAGCTCGATATGGAAATTAGCGACAATAATTGGTTGAAATAGTATAAGATGCCATTGGCCACAGTAACAGTTACAATATCAAGGTCCAAGAGCTAATTTTACAAAACAGAATGTAAACGCCATCAGTAGTTTATTAAAAGTCTTTCATATGAGAAACTGTTAATTTACAAATGTATGTGCATGTTTTTGTCCGACACTATGTGAAGGTAATATTTACCTATCACACATACACGTTTATAAAATTTACATAACAAATCTAATATCTAAAACAAAGGTCTCTTCAAAAATTATTTTTCAAGCTCATATACTATAAGAAACGAGAGAGAGAGAGAGAGAGAGAGAGAGAGAGAGAGAGAGAGAGAGAGAGAGAGAGAGAGAGAGAGAGAGAGAGAGAGAGAAAATTCTTTTATCTTGCTGGATGATAACCATTCATAAAATTCCAACAACTTCTTTGAATCTTCATGGTGGTCGTTTGTCTGCCTAAGGAATTTCTTTCGTCGTTTTCAATTTATCCGGCTCACAACTCACACCATTTTTAACGCTTGGAGGATCAGTCTGACAGTGGAAAGGGGTTCAAAATCTTACATGTTTGCATAAACATATATATTCGTACACATACATGGGGACTCACCCCTAAAAAATATTTTTAGCATTACGACTTAAAGTTTTTATAAAGACAAGAAGGCAAACTATCACAACACACTTTTATCCATCCTTTTACCTTATGATAAATGTGTTACCTAATCTTTTATGCATAACGCCATTTCACACCCTTTCCATTAATTCCCACTACATGCACTATGCAAATAAATTCATCTCAACATCTCAAACCTAACTTCTTTCATTCACTTCACCACGGGTGATACTTCATATATCCGTTTATACAGTTATGGCCCTCAAACACAGTCCTCGATTATTTGCATGTATCCTGCCATCTTTCTGGCTTCACCTCTACTATTAGCCTCCAACCGTCATTCCTCCACCATATATGTTAACATTCAACGCTCTATCATCCCGGTTTTTAATCATCTGCATATTTTTACTTTTGTTGATTTTTACTCAAATAATCTACTCTTGCAAACAATTTCCAAAGCTAACAATACCCCCGGCCCCCAATAGAGCATATGCAAACACTAGCCTTCCCACATTTTATTCACAAATAATCTTATAATACCATATCTTTTTTTTTTCTGAATTTTTTGCTTAACTCAAGCCTTTCTCGTTACTATTTTACAAGCAAATCTGCAACTCTATTCGTGTAAGTTAAACGCAACAAACCACTAAGGAAAACACCCCATTATGGGAACTGAGAAGCAAAAAATTAAGAAGATAAACATCACAATAAAATAGATATAATAAATAATAAATAAGCTGCAGTGTGACACTTGCCACTCTGCTAAAATCATACTCCAAGCTTCAAGTCCGAATTTATCAAGAACACGATTAAAGAAAGCATTCCATAATTTAGTTACATCAGGAATACAACTAGAACACAGAGGGGTACTGAACCTCGCCTACGAAAATGTAAGAATTATAATTTCAAGCATATCTATTAATAAATGGTGGATGTTTAGTTTCGATAATTTAAAGGCAAAAGATTATCAAGATTGGGAAAAACTCTAAATAACCTACGGAGTAAAATGGTTAGGCAATGTCAACGAAGATTAATACAAATAACAGGGACAAGATATCTAATAGACTACAAACTACCCCACAATTTAACATTCAAACCTGCTGCTCAAAATCTATCAAGGTAAAAATATCAAGATTATGACAAAATAAAATGATACAAGGATTCAAAACTTCTGAAAATAAAACTCAATGATAGAATATACTGGATAGACACGATGAATTATTGAACATTTGTCCAAGAACTATTTTTCCAAACCAGTTACCCTCGAATCTACATATCCAAACCCCTCTTTCATGGTAAAAACTCAACAATTTATCTTCTAAGCCGTATTTAGACTAACCTCTGTTTCCAAACTTTTCACATAAATGTTTTAAAATAAACAAATCAACCTTTCAATCACCTGCCTTCCTTTTTTGCTATCAAACTATTACCATACGCTTTCCCAGGTACACCAAGTAATACTATGAAACTGTCATTCTTAGGGTCGCTTAAAAACTTTACTTGATACTTTTTCCTCTCAAGCTGGATATGTTGGCAAGGTTTTTTTCTTTTGTTAGAGGCCCCCAAAGACAAAAAGGCGTTTAAAGTTACTGTGCAAACCACAGTCTAATATTTCGGAACTAGATTTTAATGCCCATTTTAAATGATGTAGGTCATGTTTACTAAGGTAGTGCCTCTTAACAGCACCTTCCTACTAGCAATATGTTAACATCCTTGACAGATATGCCCTGGTCTTGCCGGTATACTAATTTCTCGTTAGCTGATTAGTCATCTTAATCTGATCGCGTGACAGTATTCTGACCATACCATTGATGTCCTCATTATGTTGTCTTATTCAAGATAATTATCGTAACGTCAACTATACTTCTTGTAAAATTAATCTTGTAACGCAAGTTGAGGATAAACTCAGTTTTGCAAAGTTCAATAAACTCAAAAAGAAAAGTACAAAAATAGTTCATACGATTGTACTTTATTATTTAATTTATAACCTGATATTAAATGGTAATCCGTGGGTCTGCAAAAATACATAATAGAAATATGTACGTATAAACTTTACATAAGCCAGATTATTCAAAAAACATAAATATATAAAACTATTTCTTTCCTAAGATCTTTTACACATTAGTGTTTGTTTTACAGCTACGGATGGAAAATACTTTCGGTTTACTATGACTTGTATAGTACTTGTCTAAATGTTTATCGTGTTTATTAATCAACTAATAAGTATTGAATATTCCTGTCACGACAAAATAATGTGATACTTTCCCTAAAAGGAAATTAGTTTATAAGAAAATTAGTAATTTTTACACTTATACACGATGACTTACGAATATATGTACTTCTAATTCATAAGAAATGATGACTCCAAAGAAACAATCGCGAAAATAAAACACCTCGCCCGTTTCCGTGTTGATGGTGTGACAACGACAGCGGTTTCTATCCCTCAATTCGAACATAAAACGGGGTTTCCCCGATGCGGGGGAATTTGGGATTACGAAGGATTTGTTATCTCAGCCGGTATAAGTCTCCTGTCCCACGGCTTTATCTAAATATCAGCCGTGTCACAGAACACACTATGAACCAAGGGGCTATGGCTTCGTTCATGCTTTGTTTCTTACCCTGTTTTTTCCAGAAAGATAAATCGCTCAATAAGACTCATGCCTGTAAATGTGATCTTGGATTATGAAGAAATGTCTTTCCGAAAGCGTCTTAGACGCTGAACTGTTAGAAATACTTTTTTTCTCTCTTAAATACGTTCGCACGGTAAATACCATGTTATTACGAATGACATCTGCTGTTACCAAAAGTAATTTGCAAAAGAAATTAAATTAAGCCAGATAAATAATCGTGAATTACAAATCTCTTAATTTGCTTTTCCATAAATCAAATGAGTATTAAAAAGAAGAACCCCTACTCGGAGAATGAAGGTAACCCAGATGAATGACGACCAATTTCTCTTGAAAATCATTATCATCCTTAAAGAAAATAAGGAAAACGCTTACTTTCGAACAGGTTAGCATAATATTCAGATACACAATAAAAAACAACAAAATTTACATAAGTTTTCACGTAATATGAAAAATATTTTGGTAAAAATTTCCAATCGAGTACAAATTTAGGCTGGAAGTAAATCCTGACAAAAACATTACCAATAGCCTGATCGTAGAATGTAGCAAATTCGATGCACGTAAATGAAAATTCATCCTTTACTTAGAGATAGCACGTTTACATCAAATAAAGATCTAAAACTAGTCATGAAATTCTACTGAAAACGTAACATTAACAATTTGGGTTTATAACTCTGAAAACATTATAAAGTATAGTATAGCCTACATAGAATTATACATATGAAATATAATTAAAAATTACCTAGTGGCACCGTCTTTTTATCATGATCCTTCAGGCTTGTATTTTCCTCCGCATACAGTCTGAAGGATCTAGCATTTTTAGAAGGGGTGGGGGGAACACAGGAGGCTTTTAGTGTAAGTTCGCCCCAGGTCCTCCAAACACGCCTTGTGGGCGAAGACTGACTGGCTCAGTAGCTCTGATGGGAGTGGCACCTCCTGCAGCAGTCTTGCCGAAGACAGACGATGATTTTGCTGACACAACATTAGCGGGTGGCATCACGTCGTATGCTATACATAAAGCATATATGACACCACCTTTACTGGGTAATCCTTGTCATTCTTTCTTCCTTGGAGTTCTACAAGTAACTCCTTCATGTGGCAAAGCGGTACCAATGTTTGTTCCTACACTTGTAGACACATTCTGACCACAGATGATGAAGCAATTGATGAAGGTGTTCTCCTTCCAATTGCCAGGGCACCAGCCACCCGTTGAGATACTACCACTAGAGAGTTATGGGGTCTTTTGACTGGCCAGACAGTAATACATTGGATGCTTCTTTCTCGTTACGGTTCATTTTCCCTTTGCCTACACACACACACACACACACCGAATAGTCTGGCCTATTCTTTACATATTTTCCTCTGTCCTTATACACCTGACAACACTGAGATTGCCAAACATTTCTATGGTAAGCAACTTTTCTAGGAAAAGGACACTCCGAAATCAAACCATTGTTCTCTAGTCTTGGAAAGCGCCATATCCTCTGTACCATGGTCTTCCACTGTTCTCTTGTTTGAGGGTACACTCGGGCACACTATTCTATCCTATTTCTCTTCTTGTTTTGTTAAAGTTTTTTATAGTTTATTTAGGAGATCTTTATTTTGATGTTTCCTTGTTTCCTTTCCTCACTGGGCTATTTTCCCTGTTGGAACCCCTGGGCTTATAGCATTCTGCTTTTCTAACTAGGGTTGTAGCTTAGCAAGTAATAATAATAATAATAATAATAATAATAATAATAATAATAATAATAATAATAATAATAATAATAATGTTACACACGGATGAAGACACCACAGTATATGATAAAGTCGAGGAGATAACCAGGCTGAGCCTCACACAAGATACTTTGATTGCTTCATCCTGTTAAATGCCTTGATTGACAGGCACCCTTTCCACTTCAACATACCTTCGTTGAGTGAAAGATGCTATTAAGGGACATAATTTTTTTTTCATTTTTCCAGGATTTACTTATTGACAGATCAAATGATAATCAACCTTTGTTATGGCATTCCTGTTGTAAGTGTGGAAGTATTTCTGCCTCGAAAGGCTTGTGTGACATCGCCATGGAGAAAGCTGCTATACTGTACGTTCTATTTCTTACCCAAAGCATCCTTTATTGGGGTAAACCAAACATTGCTCATCCACGTTACGATGCCTATGTACTTGGGAATGTCAATGACGTCAGGACTAATCTATAAATACGCCGACTTCTTCTGTAGTCCATTTCTGATGAATGTGATGTAGTCGTCGGTTTCTTCAAAGGGAAATACGGGAAGCTCGTATAGAGAAAAAAAAAAAAAAAAAAAAAAAAAGGTTGAAAGAAACCATCTGGAGTTGTTGGAATAAGCTACATCATACCCAAGATAGCAGTCCAAGGATGCATGACGTGATATAAGGGGGGAGGGGGTCTTTGAATCCCCTTTTATCCTCTTTGGTGCTCGTCCAATTAAACAGGGCGGTAGTAAACATAGAATTGTGTTGTCGTCACTGTCGGCTTCTCTACCCAGGTGACCATAAACTTCAAAGACCCGAGGACAAAGAATGTTTCAGGGAACCAATCCCTTTCTTTCTGCCTTTACATCCCTTTCCCAATGGACAGTCTAAATCTACACTCGAACCATCATGTATTCAGTTTGAAGGTCTTTAACATCATTATAATAATTTGCTGCATCAACCTCACAAAGCTCATAAACAATATCAATGTCAGAAACAATATAACTATCATCTTACTCAATGCCCCCTTAGTCTCAAATTTCTTCTCCCTGTCGAATCATCACTTTCATCATTATGACATTTTGGTCTCCATAATGCTACCTACTATTGTGGGCAGAGTTCCAAACCTTCATATAATTTCAACATATACATAAAATGTTTCTACTAAATCAATCATTTTTCTCTATCACTATTAATATTGAATTCCATTCGAACATAGCTGCTACCAGCACTAACATCCAAACGCCTAGGCCCACTTTTGCCATCAGGCACAGTGTGCTAAAAACCTATTGACATTTTAACTATATGTTGAATTATAGTAAATATATTGAAGAATATAACCTGAACATTTCAGACCTTAATACAAAGAATAAAATGTTATTTTACACAAGAGAATCAAGAGACACTGGCAATATGGTAGGACACTGTTGACAGTTCCGTGGACTCTATGAGACTGAGACCCAGGTTGTCCCTTGTCTCCTCTTACTGTCGTTTCAACACACTCTCAAGCCAATCACAACACCCAACATAATCACTAAGACAAAGAACGTCAACAATTATTCAATATGAATCCTGGTTATTTTTAAAAGAAAAAAGCTTCTACTACTGATGTAGAATGTCTTTTGGTAGTAAAAATATCCGGATGTAGATTACATATTATGAGACTCTAAGGGTTAAAAAAGACATATGGGTGAAGGATTGATTAAGAATAGTGCAGGTTAAAACAGGGTAGAGGAAGTGTACACCATGAGGTAATTATGAGAGAGCTGTTTAAGAGAGGTTTGTGAGTTAAAGGAAAATGCAGCACTGTATAGACAATATGCTTATGATTGATAAAAATGTTGAAAATGTACAGTATGTTTATCAAGATGGTGTGCTAAGAGCTACTGAGCTTTTTCATCATGAAAGTGATGCATGGCTTACAATATGTAGATGGGGAGGTAAATCAATTAATGTAGGGGAAGGGCGTGTCATGTTTCCAAGGGATAAATATATTCATAAATCATGACAATTAAGAAAAGAAGTCATGGGCAGAGTAAAGAATGTGTAGAGGTTTATAAATGAGACAATGTTAATTAAGGAGAGTGGATAAAAACTATCGAGATTAGTGAAAGGGTTTGAATTTTACAAGAAAATTGGAATGAAAACACGAGTACGGTCATGAGGGTAAATGGAATCCAGGAAGAGAATTGAGAATTATCGATATCAAATTTCATCGTTTTTATGAAAAAAATATTTTCTCTTCACAAGGATGATGATTGTATTGAAAGAGGACAGTTATCTACAATCCCGATATATATACATACACACACATATATATATATATATATATATATATATATATATATATATATATATATATATATATATATATATATATATATATTTCAGCAACAATGTTATTTAATATCGCATTTTACCTTTGGCAATGTATATACAATGGAAATTCATGCATAATAGATACTTCTGGCTGGGCAAGGATTCGAACCTATTCTTCGGTAGAGACTTGTTATTATAAATATTACTTGCTAAGCTACAACCCTAGCTGAAAAAGCAGGCTCCTAAAAGCCCAAAGCTTAAAACAAGGAAAATAGCCCAGCGAGGAAAGGAAACAAGGAAAAATTAAATATTTTAAGAACAACAACACCAAAATAAATATTTCCTATATAAAGTAAAAAAATAAAAAATAAAAAAACAAGAGGAAGAGAAATAAGATAGAATAGTGTGCCCGAGTGTACCCTCAAGCAAGAGCACTCTAACCCAAGACAGGGGAAGACCATGAGAACAATGGTTAGATGTGGAGTGTCTTTTCCCTAGAAGAGCTGCTTACCATAGCTAAAGAGTTTCTTCTACTCTAACCAAGACGAAAGTATCCACTGAACAAATACAGTGCAGTAGTTAGCTCCTTGGGTGAAGAAGAATTGTTTGGTAATCTAAGTGTTGTCAGGTATATGAGGACAGAGGAGCATATGTAAAAAAATAGGCCAGACTATTCAGTGTATGCGTAGGCAAGGGGAAAATGAACCGTAACTAGAGAAAAGGATCCAATGAAGTACTGTCTGGCCAATCAAAGGACCTCATACCTCTCTATCGGTAGTATCCCAACGCGTGGCTGGTGCCCAGGCCAACCTACTACCACTATAATCAACCCATCTCCACCATAATAGATGATTGGTGAATTTGCAACATGCGTGTTAGTAATAGATATTCATCACGAATAACCACGTGGTGCAAACTTAAATCATATATCATGGTGGAGATGGGTTGATTTCAAGTCTAAGAAGAGGTTCCTGAATTCGACAGGAATAGATACAGTGAATTTGTAATTAACTTATATCTCTCTTGATAGCATGGTTTGTAAGTCCCTGCTAGCACTGTTTCGACCCAGAGGCATAGGTTCGAATCCTTGCCCAGCCAGAAGCATTTATCATGAATCAATTTTCGGTGGATATACATTCCCAAAGGTTAAAATCACTAGTGTTAGTGAATATATATATATATATATATATATATATATATATATATATATATATATATATATATATATATATATAGTATATATGTATACATGCATACATACATACATATGTATGTAAATATGAACAAACAAAATTACAGAAAACGTTTCTCACTGTAAACATCATTATTCTAAAAAGATAAATTGTTTTATCACTAAATAAAATGGATACTAGACAGTCATGTCAGTAAAATGAGTTTATTGCTTATGGCAATTCATTAAAACTATCATGGTAATTAAACCTATATCCCTTTGAATACAAGTTAATTAGCTCATTCGAAATGAAGTTCATGATTTCTATATTTTATTCTTAGAAGTAAAATACAAAAATAAATAAATAACGTGACTGTAAAATGAGAAATGTATAACGTTAATACTGTTTTAAATAAAATGAGTGAAAGTTAATAAAGACAGAAAGCTGAAATATTAAAACGGAGAGAAGATTCTCGACCGGAGGGGTTATGTTAGCACCGTCCCAAGTGAAGCCAAGGCCGGACATGATTAAGGGTCGCGGATGAAAAATATTTTGGACCACAAACTCACTTAGGTAAGTTGACAGAATGGCTTGGGAGGGAGCCTAATTCTCCTAAGGCTGGTCACGGTCGCCCATCTCTCTCTTGGGTGACTTTTGTTTGAAAGTCGTCACTGTTGGAAGTTTTCATTTTTCTTGTTAATTCTTACAACTGAATTGTGGTAACATGTAGATGAATTCTATTCAGGGTGTTTAGATGCTTCTTTTGCATTCTCTTGAAAAGAAACTTTGTCACTTTCATTACTACTACATTAATACTTCTTTTCATAATAAAAAGTATGATAAAAATTATGATGATGATGATGATGAAGAGGGAGAGTCTGAGCAGCTAATTTGCCTATCTAAAAAGACCTCATTAAACTAAAAATTAATGTATTCTAAGGAAACGTATACTAATGGAAATATAATGAAGAACTTACCTTGTGTTGGGAAAATCATACGGATATTCATTAAGTATATAGACACACGTCACATAGACATATGCAGGAGTACATAGAACAATTCTCATAAACAAACTCTACCTTTATGCTCAATGGTAAATAAAAGTTCACCAACGGGAGAGGAACAGATACGTTTAATTTAATTATCAGTAAAATAAGAATACTGACTTTAATTGGAATTTTGGTAACCAAAGTCAGTTTCAAATAAGGGCTTTCTTGCCATAGTACTGTATGACTAGTAGTCAAAATAATACTATGATGCAGTTCGAAAAGTCAATAAACTTACAGAATCATTAAATATTGTTCTTCATAGATATAAATGTCCTTTCTTTCTTACATTTCTTGTATTGCAACTAACCTGAATTTTATCAGTTACTTTCTTCTCCTTCCTCACAACCTTTCCATCACTCTACTAAGTCTCCATTCTCTCAGCTTTACCAAGCCATCTTAAAACACTTTAATTTATTTCTTCTATTGTGCTGAAACTTTTATCCGTCTATAATATCCATACCATATCAACCATGAAACGGCTTTTATTGACATTTCGGTCTTTTAATACTGTCCCTCAGTGGTTTCCATAATTTACCAGCCATACACATTCAATATCACCATTTAACTTCCTAAAGGACAGTTGTGTTCAAAATCCCTTCCTATATTCAATTTTTATCATTCTTTCCTAGATTCAATTTTTTTTATGCAAATTGTTTTTTAACTTTATTATCTCATATTTTGCTGACTCGCCTGTCCCGTAATTATACCATCGTCCGTTACATTTACTCTCATGCACATAAACGAATCAGACACTTCTTTCTTACACTATCCTTACACTCATGGCATCATTATAATCCTATCTCCATCTTAACCCCTCCCCCCGGATCTTGTTTTTGCTAAACAGGCTTCAACTTCATTGATATAAAACACTTTTATACTCACCTGTAGCTAATACATCTATTCATAATTACTAATCTATAAAATTTAACTACTACGTTCTTCCTCTTTAAAAAAAATCTATTGTTCCGTGACTTTTTAATTACTTATTTGTTCTTCAACATCTCTCACCACGTTATCCATTAAATAACATAGCCATGGAAATAGGAAATAATTAAAACAGGTCAATCTCACAGCTGAGTGTCTTACCATGGTTTACTGCCATAACAGAGCTTGATACCAATAACGCTATAAATATTTGACATTTTCCATATTACATCTCTTTTACTTCTGTTTCAAGATTCTGCAGACAAAGTGATATCACATGCAGCATTTCCCCCCGATTTTTTTTTATCTCAGACAAGTAATTGATCCACTGGCCTGGTTCTTATCACCAGTATGTCACAGCATCTCACTCATTTTATGAATTCCGGATGCTTTTCACTTTTTTTCTAATTACACTGTCCTAATGTCTTCTGTATTGACACAAGTATTCCCAAATTCACTTGAGCACTTCTACTCTTCATCTTTCGGTTCCGCAAGTTGCTTCTATTCAACGTTCAAGAACTTTTCAACATACTCACTGCAGTAAAAGAGGTCAACATCCGCTCAGAGAGCTTCTCTCTCAGTGACTTGTATTCTAAGAATGATTTTTCATTGGGTCTAACTTCCATTAAATAACGAATAATTTTCTACCTTCCCCCAAAAAATCCTTTCCTGTATTTTGTATTATTTCTTACTTGTATGTCATATTCTTTACTATTATCTTGTTCATTCTCTTTCAGACAGCTGCCTGTCTGCAATTAAACTACAAAGACTACTGTTTCTTTGGTTAAATCCCACTTCAAACATGTTCTTTAACACTTCTGTATTCCTATATTCGCAAACACTTCCTACTTTTTCTTAACCCCTTCCGCAAAATTTGCATACCTCAAAACGCTAGTAATATTTTAACTAACGGCCTTATAGGAGATACTTTGATCACCAGATCAAACTCACTTGTCTCAATTATATTTTTAGTAACATTCTAAACCTTTCCTCTTATTCTATATGGTTATAATATGTACGGACAATTTTTAATCATTTCCCTTAAAGAGGTCCATCAAAATCAATTTACTAACTACCCATGAGGAAATATTCAAATGACGGTATTATCTTTTTTAGAATCCAATTTCGAGTAGATGAACACGGAATGTATGGCAAGTGATGGTTAAATTTAATTTATACACATCAAATCAGATGGGAGGAGGTTGATGAAAGATGTAATATTGATTTTAATTTTCATATTCGGAAAATATGATTTCTTAACAAACAACAGATAGTATTTCATGTACTGAATTTTGACATAGTGATATATTCCTCAAATGATGAGCAGTAAATGGTACAGTGTGAAATTCATGTACATTCTTATTCCTGATCCAAATAATATATCAATGTTGAATATAAAAGTTTGGAAGAAGCATGGTCAAATATTAACAATTTACCAAGTATTAAATAAACCATTCCTATCTCTCGCTTTCACTCATTTCTGTTGACAACATTATCCAATTTGAGTGAAAATATTTTCTTCCCATTAGTTCAATGTTAAAGGCCTCATCGTGGACGAACTTTGATTTATTCACTTTTGGGTGTATAATCCTCGAAAAAAATACATTATATTCAAATTTAAATATTCACAACACAGAACCAGAATGAGTGTGTCAGAAAAATATATATTCATTTTTTTTTAAAACCTTACGAAGGTTCATGTTATACAGATTCATGACTTCTTGTTTTATAATTTGAAATTTCGAAGACATGCAAAGATTGTGTACATCTAATAATTATGCTGATATATATATATATATATATATATATATATATATATATATATATATATATATATATATATATACTGTATATGAACACACGCATACAAGGCATATGCACATGAAGTCCAAACTTGGCATTTCTATACATTTTATAATTCGTGTATTAAATATTGGTAGTGAAGTCGTTATCTTTATGAATTCATGGGTAGATAGACAGAAAGATAAATAGACAGAGAAGCAAGAAATTTTGGTTATAATTGTTATGGGCGATATGCTTATTGTATTCTAGGAAGAATAACAAAAAATTGATATTTTTGGTTAAAATTTATTTCAGATTTGGCTCAAGATGACCTCACCACAACCCTCTCCCGGCAGACTCACCAAATACACGAACATGGGTCAACGTAAGTCCACAGAAATTGGGGAAAATGCTAAATATACGCCCCAGGAAATCTCTTGAACACCCTCTGGGATAACCCAGTTTCTTTGTGCAAATCCGCTGTTCTATGTCTTTCGCATTGCACTCTTTCAGTGTTGGCTTCAGGTTAAAAAGAATTAACAATAAATTTCCATCGCATTCACTATTACAATATTATCTACCATTATTCCTTGTTATCTTCCATTACTTATGTATTATTGTTCCACATTTTGCTAAATATTATTCATTGCATCAGCACTGAATGCTTTGCAATAACAAAAAATATAACAGAAAAATAAATAGAAATAGGTTTCAATTCATAAAGTAATTGAGTTACAGAGGTATATATAACTAACGTTTGTTACACGCAACAGAGATACATTTTAAAAAGTACAAAAACACTATATTAGTTTAGCCAATTTTAAAGAGAAACATAGTCGAATTCGTAGAAATATAAAAACCTTATAGTCATTCGTTATAATTTCATAGGTACAATTAAAGACTATATCTTCAAAATTCACACCTTCGTTCCCCCATATGAATTTTATTTCGATCGCTAGCATTGACATTTTTGTTACTTCCATCTTAACCTGAGGTCTAAAATAAAACAAAAGATTTCCAAATTAAATTGGATACCTGATAAAGGACTAGAAAATATTTTGCACTGACTATCACGATTCAATTCTCAGCACGAAACTCAAACACAGCTGTTAATTTTGCATGTACATTCTACTGTTGCATAAAAAATGTCATCCTGCTTTCGGTTTGAAAGAGTAAAATGAAAAGGATTAATGGTAAAACCAGTGAGTTACATTAAAAATCAAGAAATACCTGCATATCGGATTCCATTTTTCTTTCTTTTCATTTCCGTTAAAGAAGAAATGGTTAAATCAATAATAGTTTTAGTTCTTTCTAGAATATATAACTAAAAATATTATGAATATATATTTAGAAATTTAAACAGATATCATCAACAACAAATCAAAACCTAAAAATGAATATCAAGAAAATTTACCATTTTCTGTGGCATCTCCGAGCACACGAAAAAGAATTTATATTTCAAAAGTAGAAAAATATATATATGAAAATAAAGATGACAGACAAATACACAAATGTTTGAATTACACCAACAAAAAATAGTCCTATCCGTTATCCAAAAAATTAAATTCCTGATCACCCCAATAAGGTACGTAGATTCCTGGCTAAATCCCGCTTTCGTAGTTGCATTTAAAAAAAAAAAAGTTCAGTGTATTTTGAGGAGTCTGCAGCTATTCCTAGTGTTGACACACCTATTGTATGCTTTGCTTTACCAACGAACCTTTTTTTCCTTTTGTATGAAAGAATTTTGATGTAAGTTTTTCATGCCCTTCAAATTTTCAGAGCTAACTAGATAAAAAAAAAAATATGTTCCCTGTAATTGCTAACGTATTTTCCTATCCTGAAAAGTGCTTTCAAAACATGCCACTGGTTATATACACCGGTGCTGTGAAATGCAGGGAGCAAGCACTAACTGTAAGCACTTGTATCTCCCTTTGCTATTGCCCAAGGGCTCCAACAAGGATACATAACCCAGTGAGGAAAGGAAATAAACTACATGAGAAGTAATGAATAATATAGAAATAATTTAAGATCAGCAACAACGTTAAAATAAAACTGTCATAAACTATAAAGAGACCTATGTCAGCCTGTTCAACATAAAAACATTCGTTGCAAATTTGAACTTATTAATTTCTAATGATTTAACTACCCGATTAGAATAATCATTCCACAATCTGGTAATTGTTGGAATAAAACTTCTGTAATATTGTATAGTATTGAGTATGAGCAAAGGTCTGGCAGTAATTAGTCTTCTGAAAGCGTATTAAACGTAAGAGCAGCTGTCTGAACAAATATCTGGCATCAATTTTAGTCTTCTGAGGGCGTTTTAAACGTTATAGATGCATTCTGAGTATAGATCTGGCAGTAATTTTATAATGGAGAAGGTATGAGTCCTATAATTAACTCCTTACCTAGTGTTACGTGCAGGATGGTACTGTCTTGGAAGATCTGAATGCAAAGGATGATCAGAATTAGGAAAAATCTTATACATCAAGCATAAAGAACAAACTGAAAGATGGTACCAGATATTAATATCTACAGTATATCTGGAATAAGAAATTTAATGGACCGCAAGTTCTTGTCCAATAAATCAAGATGGTATTCAGCAGCTGAACACCTTTCTTACAGGAACACTTCGTCAGTTCCTGAAAGCTCTCTACAATAGAGGGTATTGTTTTCCAAGATACCTGTCATATCCTCCGTTCTGTATCTAACCCCATTCAAGCAAGACTGCTAGTGTCTGGATTGGAGATAGGTTGCCTGGATCCAGCTGATCCCAGCCTGATAGGCCACACCTTTGTGTGTTCTCTGAGGGCTGCCTATGTTATTATTATCATTACTAGCTAAGCTACAACCCTAGTTGGAAAAGCAGGTATAAGCCCAGAGGCTCCAATAGGGAAAATAGCTCAGTGAGGAAAGGAAAAAAGGAAAATAAAATATTTTAAGAGTGGTAACAACATCAAAATAAATACCTCTTATATAAACTATAGAAAACTTTAACAAAACAAGAGGAAGAGATATAAGATAGAATAGTGTGCTCGAGTGTACCCTCAAGCAAGAGAACTCTAACCCAAGACAGTGGAAGACCATGGTACAGAGGCTATGGCCCTACCTAAGACTAGAGAACAATGGTTTGATTTTGGAGTGTCCTTCTCCTAGAAGAGCTGCTTACCATAGCTAAAGAGTCTCTTCTACCCTTACCAAGAGGAAAGTGGCCACTGAACAACTAATGCAGTAACCCCTTGAGTGAAGAAGAATTGTTTGGAAATCTGTGTTGTCAGGTGTATGAGGACAGAGGAGAATATGTAAAGAATAGGCAAGACTATTCAGTGAGGATGTGTATAGGCAAAGGGAAAATGAACCGTAACCATAACTCTCTAGCGGTAATATCTCAACGGGTGGCTGGTGTAGTGAAATTGAATTATATGGCCCCTGTATTTAGTTTTTCTTCATCCACACTAGCAGCTGCTCTTGATCTGTCATAAATGAAGACAAAGAATCTCGCCAACCTCTGCAGGTCAAGATCACGAATTAATGTTGGATTGGACGAGATTGGTGAATATTTCAGAAACATCATCAAATACGTTCCAAGTCTGCCATGCAGATTTCTTCCCTCTCCCACAGAAGGCAGACACAACGTCACATCCAGTAAACGCAAGAAAGTATAGGACCTCTCTAGCTTTCTCAAGCCCTATTAGCATAGTTATAAAATGTCTTTTAAGTATGCGGAGGTAAGGCATTGCAAACCCAACTATAGATGATATGGTAGCTATACATCACCAGTGAGACAAATAGAAGTTCAAATCATTCATCAAAGAGCTAGATGAAGAAGGTGACAATCATTTCTATCATCAAATTAAGAAAACCCCCTTTTCTTTCTTAACAAAAAAAAAAAAAAAAAAAAAAAAAAAAAAAAAAAAAAAAAAAAAAAAAAAAAACGGAATGAAATAATTTCTAGATAGAATGTCCTTAAAGACGTCTGTCCGTTATTTCCACAACTTGCAAGAATTATTCAAGCACGTGAATCGGTCACACACTACATCTCTTGGTGACTATGGCAAGCTTCCTTCGTGTCATAAATCATAGCTGGGTGAAATTCTTGAGGCGCAAGTGATCATCCTAGATAGAGAACCGAAGGGAGAAGCAATCATCATTGATTGAATCAGCATTTACCAATGCCTTACCTCCAAGTATTTTAAAGGCATTTTATGATTATGCTAAAAGAGAAATACAGTGGAATATTATGGCACCAGTTACGAATCAGAATAAGTAGTCTTTGATGTATCCAGGAAGTCAAGTTTAAAATTCAAGACGAGATCGAAAAGGATCCAAGGAACCAGGAGAGGGACATGAGCAAGTAAGACACCAGGCAATTGGCCAATCTTCCATCATGTTCCAATCAACAGGACTGAGCCGTTTCCTTTCTTTTCAGCAAAAACGACAAGCACTGTTATCGTCACAAAAGAAGATTCCACATTAGAAACACAATGAAGTCTCTGGATGCAGTGTTGCCAGAGGAAGTTGACATTCGAATATTTTTGCACAGTAGGGAAGCAATGACTGATGGGATAGTCTATTATCATTAAGCTGATGACACGGACGTTCTAGTCATAGCAATAAGTCTTGAGAAAATTTGGATTACCTCTGGCCAAGCAGCTAAGATTCGATGGATTCCAGTCCATGTTGTAGTTTCTGTAATAGGGCTTGAAAAGCTAGAGGAATCCCATACTTCCCCGCGTTCATTGAATATGACGTCTTTTCTGTCTTTCTTGGGAAAGGGAAGAAATCTACATAGATGAACTGAAATTTATTGGATGATGTTTCTGAAACATTCACTAATGTAGGCCAGCATCCAACATTGATTCGTGATCTTGACCTGCAGAGGCTGGAGAGATTCATTGTCCTTATGTATGACAGATCAAGCGCAGCCTCTAGTGTGGATGAAGAAAGACTAGATCTCTTTGCCTGCAAGCAAAAGTCATACAAATCAATTTTGCCAACACAGGAAGCCCTAAGAGGACACCCAAACTATGCGGCCTATCAGGCTGGGATCAATCTGGGGACAGGCAACCATCTATAATTTAGACACGAACAGTCCTGCTGAATGGGGGTGAATGCAGAAAGGAGAGATATGATAAATATCTTGGATAACAGTAATCTCCAATTACAACGGCCTGTCAGGAACTGACAATGCGTTCCCCTACCAAGCAAGAAACAAATGCCTACAGTCAGTACTCCCTTACACATTATTCTACAGATGCATATGTCAGTAGTAGCAGATGGAAGATCAGTGGCATGGTTGGAACATTGTTGTGTAAAGCTTATATAATGAAAATCGGGCAATCTGGTTGCAATCTTAAATAAATCGTAAAGTCTTGAAAATATACAGTATATGTTAATTTACTTTAAATACAATAAAATCTTGAAAAACATGTGTCATTTTGCTTTATAAATATTAAAATCTACTTCGCTAGACGTGAAAACGTAGGAATCCATTTTATATCATGCAAATCGGACAATTACAAGTACTTCTAAGCAAAACATCAGCTTTGGGAACCTAATTTGGCGGCCATCTTGAAAAATGGCCGCCAATTGGAATTTTCAACTGGTATTTGATTAGCATCACTTGGAGACCACGATTCTTCTAAAAATAATTGCTGCTACCAGCTCGATTATTAGTAATGAGGCCCAATTTCGACTGGGGAAGAATTACATAGTTTCAGAAAAAGAAAAGAAAAGTATGAATCAGGTATTCGTTGTGAAAAAGTAATTTGAGAAGTTGCTATGAGTATACCAATACTTGTCATATATCAAAACGATAAAGAAAATATGAAAGGTGCTGGGAATGATTGGTATAAGGGATCAATTGTTAAAAGTGATTAAATCTTTCCCTGATGAAAGATAGTTTTCTATAATCCCATATCAAGAGAAAATTAAAGTGCTGTAGCTCCAAGACTATCCATAATAATGAAGCGATGTGAAAAGTAAGTAAACCTAAAGATGTCGTAAATGTAAAATTATATGATAAGAAAATTAGTTTTGAATGCGAGTAGAGCAATTGATATTTACAGATAATACAATACAGACTGATGTTAGCAAAGTAGGAATTTGAAAATATTTGCAACTGCAACTCAATAATGAAGGTAGAATTCTTGAAGCCGTTATGTGGGAGTAATTATAACAGGATAATAAAATGATGAGAGTGGTGAGTCATAGAATAAGATGTAAAGTAGTAAGGGGAGTGCTTAAAATTGGGAAGAAAAAATTTTTTTAAGAAATCCAATACAGGAATGTAAGAAATAATTTGTGAAGTCTTTTGCTTAGTAGATGAAATACGAAAAGTTTCAAGCTGTTGAGATGAAGCTTCTGCTTAATATATGAAGTAAAAAAAAAGATGATGTGATAAGTTTAAATATGTAAAGTTTATTCTGTATACAAGTTTAGTGTAGGCAAAAGGATGATTCAGTAAGAAATGTATTGGCTTAGGCTTGTGAAAAGAATGGGAAAATTGTTGATGAGTCTCATTCAGAAGTGTTTGGAGGAAGGAGAATAAGTAGCCCTTAACATAGTTTAGATTGAAATGAAAAATATATCTTATAAAAGCCACAAACTACAAACATTTGAAATTAGTCTCCCATGACAAAAGACGCGTTATACTGAAATAATGGAAACCTCTTTTGAAAATATCATATAAGAATGCTGGCCAAATTTAAATATTTTTAAAGGACGTTGTAATGATGCACATTAACATCTTCGCAAAATAAGAGATTTAAAAAGATGTGTCTTATCTTAGATTAAATGACCATATATGAGAGGACTTCGCCAAAGTGTCAGTCATGGGGTCCTGGTCTTGCTCAACCACCTCCTTAAAACGTAAGTTGATATAAATAAATTTACACAAACAAGCAATGTTCATGTTATTGTAGATGCACTGTTAAAATTCAACAGAAAAACGTGGCTCAGGAATATCAAAAATCAATAATTTTTTTTTCTCATAAAGTTTCAAATACTGAGTTGTGATTATATTGATATGTATAGCATATATAGCACTGAATACAACTAACAGCTTAGTAGTTTGTACCCAGAGCTCCGAAAGCACGAGCAGCAATAATAACAAGGTGCAGAATAAAGATTTTCCAATGCTCATACACTCAACACTACAGTATTGCTGACAATGAATGTGTTCATAACTATGCCAAAAATGTTGCTATGTTCAGAAAAAAAAAAAAACTATTTGCAAGCTGTAGTAACCGAAACAAGTAACTTTGTAGTATGATGATCACACTGAAAGAACAATAAAATAAACAAAATATAACTTATATCGTTATATAGTTGCAGATACTATTCCTATGCACTACCTCTAAAACGTTTTCAATGTTTCCATAAGGATCAAATCACTGGCAGTATTTTCCTATGACAGCCAATGCAATGTTTATAATGCTTCCAGAAGGCTAAAATCACTGGCTACACCACCACTTGCACTATGAGTTTCATACAGATATCATGTCAGTTCTAATTTTGAGATGTGTGCTAATATGTAGTGTTTATTAACATATGTGATTATCTTTATTCGGATTTATAGCAGAAAACCATCTTCATTGAGCCCATCAGAAAACTATAATTTGGAATTAAAAGAAAGTATACACGAGTTTTCTTTAAACGCAACTATCATATCTAGTGAAACGTATTATAACAAAATAACTATCATAATTTATCAAAAGATCATAGTTAATATTATCTAGTGCCCAACAATAGGTCACGTCAAAGCTTTCAAAAAATAATACAAGGTTGTCACTTTAATACTCTTTATCTTATCAAATAGGATATTGTATATTTTCTAATCACTGTAAATAATGAGCTAATAACCACTAATGCTTATGTGGCAAGCAACGTCTACGATAACAATGATGACATTTCAAAACAAGCATTGCTATAAAATTATTTCGGTTTGAATTGATATTGATCTGTAAGTGTATATATGTAGGCTGTATATCACATACACTATATACACAATATATATATATATATATATATATATATATATATATATATATATATATATATATACATATATATATAATATATATATACATATATATATATATATATATATATATATATATATATATATATATATATATATATATATATATATATATATATATATATATATATATATATATATATATATATATATATATATATATATATATATATATATATATATATATATATATATATATATATATATATATATATATATATATATATATATATATATATATATAAGTCTGTTCATGAGCATAGCAAGTGCAAAGTTAATGTTAATGGAGTCTTATCAAATGAATTTCCAGTGAACAGCGGAGTACTCCAAGGAATGTGTTATCACCTATGTTGTTTATCCTTCTCATGGATTTTGTAATGCGTAGAACAGTCAGAGATGGTGGAGAACGATTGGACTGGATTGGTGGTAAGCATTTAGCAAACCTAGAGTATGCTGATGATGCTGTCCTTGTTAGCAGATCACCACAGGATCTGCAATGCTTGCTTACCAGAATGTATGAAATATCACATGAGGTTGGGCTGAAGATAAATAGAAGAAAGACAGAGATGATGAGAATGGAGTATGCAATGGAAGACGAAATATATTGGAAGGAGAAAGGATTAATGACGTAGAGTCATTCAAGTATTTAGGAACTATGATCGCCAATACAGGGTCTTTAGAATTACAGTTTAGTGAAAGATTGAAAAAGGCAAATCAGACATTGGCTAGGTTAAGCAGAATTTGGAAATTAAAGCGCCTGAAATTACATATAAAAATCAGACAATATATCAGTTTGGTGAGATCGGTGTTACTCTATGGACATGAGTCATGGTATGACAATCAAACAATCTCCAATAGATTTAATAGATTTGAAAAACAGCCCTCAGAAGGATATTGGGAGTTGAATGGCAGGACAGGATTAGAATTGAAACTATGAGAGCTTACTAGAGTGCCATATGTAAATGAGATCATGATGAGGGGTAGATAGAGATGGTTTGGGCATGCTCTTCACATTCGCCAAGAGAGATTAGTTCACTAAACGTTCAGCTGGGCTCCACAAGGCACTAGAAGAGTTGGGAGACCCAAGCCTACATGGCTGAGTACTATAAAGCGCGAAGTAAGAGATGATGAATAGAGAAGTAATCAATTAAAACCTCAAGATAGGGACGACTAGCGAAATCTAACCGATGCCCTTTTGCATCAATAGGCGTAGGAGGAGATGATGATGATGACCAGCTAAGCTAGACTAGTAAGGGTCCCCCATACTAAGTTGGTTTGCTGTGACCAATCAAACCAAAATTTCCCACCATCACCAATCCGCAGTGGCTAACGTGGTGATGAAAACTGGCCAAACCCAGACATGAATAAGACAACATTGTCTCAGCCCCCAATTCCAAAGGCAGTGGAACAATTGCTCAAGGTGTCGGGTAGTTACATGCCACTGCACGGGTTGCTAAAAATCTCTGCTAGACCAGGCCCCCTTTGGAAAATGAACCTTGCAACATACAATGTCCGGATCCTGTCTAGTGAAGATCTTGCTGTGTTACAAGAAAAGGTGAAATGAATATATTGGGATGTAATAGGAATGAGTGAAATTAGAGCTGGGGAATCTTTTGTAGAGGACATGAAAGGAACAAAGAAAATGGAGTTGGTTTTCTTATCAATTAAAAGTCTTGCAGGTAACAGAAGAATTTTATAGTAATGTATCAGTAATAGAATTGTAGGTTTAATTATCAAACTAAATAAGAATTATAAACTGAAGATCATTCAAACATATGCGCCAACATCACCCCATACAGAGGAAGAAATAGAAACTTTTTATGAAGATCTGAAGATATCTATGAATAAACATAAGACTATTTATATTTGGTTTGGGTGATTTCTAGGCTAAAGTTAGTGAAAAAAAAGAGGATCAGCAGTAGGTAAATTTGGAGCAGGCACAAGGAATGAGGAGACAAACATGTAGAATTTGCAGAAGGAAACAATATTAAAATCATGAACATCCTTTTTAATACAATATTAAAAAATCATGAACATCCTTTTTAATAAAAAGCATCATGGAAGATAGACATGGAGACCCCAAATGGCAAAACGAAATAGATATTATTCTCAGTAAAAAAGTTAATTTAGTTAAAAGATGTAAAAGTGTTGAACCAGTTGACGTCAAGTGACCATACAATGGTGAGAAGCAAAATTTGTTTAGATCTAAAGAAAGAAACACTAATTTCAAGAAAGAAAATAAACACTAAAATAACAGAAGATTAGGATGAGTTTAGTCTAGCAATATGAAATAGGCACTCACACCTACATGAGTAAAAAATGTTTACTTTAAAGGATGAAAATGGAGATATTATCAACAACAGAGATGGAGTGATAAAAATGGCAGAGGATTTCTATACAATGCTAAATAATAGTGATATAAGAAATAATTTTGCCAATAGAAAAAATGAACCACCTAAGCCGGTACCAAACGTAACAATAGTAGAAGTAAAGAAAACATTAAAAGACATGAAAAGAGGAAAGCAGCAGGAGAAGATGGCTTAACAATTGATATAATAATAGATGGAGAAGATTCCATACTAGTAAAACTCACTGAACTTCACACAAAATGTCAACAAGCATGTTCTATACCTACAGCTCAGAAAAAACTTTATCATTATACTATTTCACAAAAAAGGAGAGACAACGTAAAATATATATAGTCATTGACCTGAAAGAAAGTTTTCAAGTAGGAATTGAAAAAGGTAATTGGTGTTCTCATATCTCTACAAAGTCACTTGACCATTCCTCCGGCTCAGTTAGCTGTGACCATATAAGTTTTCACATTTTGTCGTCAATCTCTCTCTCTCTCTCTCTCTCTCTCTCTCTCTCTCTCTCTCTCTCTCTCTCTCTCTCTCTCTCTCTCTCTCTCTCTCTCTCTCTCTCTATATATATATATATATATATATATATATATATATATATATATATATATATATATATATACACACATATATATATATACATGTATATATTTATTCACACACACATATAGATATATATATACATTATATATATACATATTCATATATATATACATTTATACATAATTTATATATACATATATACATATAGAGAGAGAGAGAGAGAGAGAGAGAGAGATAGAGAGAGAGAGAGAGATATATAGAGAGATAGATAGATTCATATATATATATATATATATTTATACATAATTTATATATACATATATACATATATACATAGAGAGAGAGAGAGAGAGAGAGAGAGAGAGAGAGAGAGAGAGAGAGAGAGAGAGAGAGAGAGAGAGAGAGAGAATCATTAATCATACACGATGAGGGAGAATGGCTGGATGTCAAACAAAGAAAAGAATAAAGAAAACTAATGATGTATTCTACACTTCATGATATGGCCTTATTAAAAGCGTTATAAAAAGCGTTAGAGTGGAAGTTTAGGCTTTATGTATTTATGAGAAGGATTGATATCAGCCCTTTTATGAAGAATAAGTAAGCAGTTGGTAAAGCCAGTATAAAAAAAATCAGTTCTTAAAATCGTCCGTTATATGAGAGAAGGAACTAGACGCATAATATTCAAACACACATGGAACATACTAGATGTACTAGATAAGTAAAAAATATATATATATAAAAGGCCACCCTGGATTACATTGGATTTAAGAGATATGGACTAAATAGGGGCCTGTATGTCTATTCAGCGTCAAGTACAGCAGGGGGAAAACCCCTGCAAATTCACTAAAAAGTAGTTAAAAAACGTTTGGACTGCAAATAGTAGAAGAGAAATCTGAGGTAAAGTAGGAAAGAAAAGGCAGTTTTATTGTAAAACATAGGAATAAGAACAAATTCAGATCTTAATTCAATAGGAAAGGCTTTCTATAGGAAATTATAGTTTCGCTACAAATGAATATCATATACTCTCGCATAACCGTAGAAAGAGGCCCTTATCATCTAAGAAAGGAAACGACTTATAAGGCGTTCAAGTATACGATCTTCATTAATAGATGTCTAGAAGGTAGAGCGATAGAAATTTACTTCAAAGAAAATTTTAGTCAATGATCACCTTATCTTTAAAGGCATTAAAAAATATTCTAAAATGCTGGCCTTAATGCAAAATGTGTACTATAAAGGAACTCTCCTTTCGTTTCCAGTGGACGTTGAACACATACTTTATAAATCAGTACAATACGACAAGAAAGTAAAGGAATGGATGTCCTATCATCCTAGTTGGTGGAGTCTGTGGCTGGCCACCACAGGCTGTAAGATTTCACCCAATTTTTTTTTTACTTTGTCAGCATTCCAGTTATTGAACGAGATGGCCAAGATCAAGCCTTATCTTTATTATTAATGTTATAAGATAATGATAAAAACATCAACTTCATAATGAAGTGGTAGTAATTCTGATCATTAAACCACAAAAATTCAAAATATTGCAGTCACACTTATGGGGATTAAATTAGGAAGCTATATATTTTGCAGCCGAAAAAAAATATTTTTTTCATAGGAAACTATATACCTACAAAACAGGGACCGTTGGTTCTTCCCCTCAAAAATTAAAGACTGACAGTAGTGTAGAGGCTGTAATTTATGTTTAACCATCGTATGTCTAAATTTCCTCGACCGTATACAAAATATAGTTAAATTATGATATCGATATAGTTCTAAAATAACTGTATACAGGTATCAGGAATTGCTGACGCTATGGCTGCACCAATATAAACGGGTCCTCAAGAGATATTTAACTCTCCATAAATTCCGTGCCGTCAAATAATGTAAGTTCAAATTATATATTTTGTGTAATATTTTTGTTAACTATTAATAGTCTGGAGATATATTATTTGTCCGTGAAACTACTCTGTGAATCAATATCAATTAAAAATACTAAAATCTTTTGTAAGTTCCATTTATCCTGATATAAATGAACTAATGAATAGCTAACAAAATATCGATACTGCGCACATTTACTTATTGTCTGGTTAACTTTCTTTATCCTAAAAATGTCCAGAAAAGAAAGTTTAGCTACGAAGGAGACACAAATTTACAGTGACGTAGTCGCTTTACGAAATCGCATTTTTCCAGCTCGTCCGGATTATTCCCTGGCATCCGTCTTCTTTTTACAAAGCTGTATCACCATGCATTTCTTTATCTATCTATCAGAAATTGGCATAAAATGTTTCTTTCTGACACAGGCATAAAAATACAGAAAAGAAAACCTATATAATCAGGAAAGGTTTTCCTTTGGGTCCTAAAGAGAAATGATCAGCCCTGCTGTCTCGTGAATACAAAAATAGGATATTTTCCGATTTAGCGTAAATAGTTTCCGAATACTCGAATACTGATATTTAACATTTAAAATAGATAGACTTTATAGATCCTTCACCGATATAAGACAAGTTATATTATCTCTTGAATAACCAAATTGATTCACATATGTTTCACATGAAGGCGCTTTCAATTCAAATGATGAAATTTTCTTTTAGATATTCCAATTGGATAAATTTCCGTTATTAATTTTACTTTAGGATCAGTTAAATATTCTTAATACTGGTCTCCATCACAACTAAAACTGATAATAAGAGTGATGATGAATTGCTATAATGGGAACTTCTTAAAATATTAAATGAATGACTATAATGTAAAGGGAACTTCTGAACCATTAGATGAAAGACTATAAAAGGAACTTCTTCAACATTAGATGATGAAGTTGAAGTAGCCTTTTCCCCATCACCACTTATCTCACTTTGTATCGCAAAGCACTAGCAATTCGGGTTGAAGGGAAAGAGTAGATTAATTTCCGTAGGTTATCAAAAAATCAACCATGAACCATCGACTATAGTGTTGGATTCTACCACGAATTGAACATCCACCGGCTAAGCAGACAAAGACTACATCAGCATTTCTGGATTCATTGTCCAAAAAAAGATGTTCCTCCCTTTGTTAACACTAAAATTGATTCATTTCGATGCTTCAAGGGCATGGCATCATTGCTAAGCATATGATAACTGCCCAAACAATTCACAGATATAAAATGCAAGCAGAATATTTTGCATATGAAATGCTGCTTATGAAAAGTGATGCTAATTCTCTTGAAATGGATATTCTTGTTAATAGGGACCACAAAAACGACGACTGTTGTTTGTCTGATTTTCACTAGACTTAAATAACAAAGAATAACCTTGGAATCTGGTTGTGCATGTAAGATAATATATGTTTTTAAATCAGTCTTCAAATGGTAAGTAAATTTTAAGATCACAGTAGACTACCGATGGAGAGAGCAAAATAAAAATAAAAGTTAACAAATAATTGTAAACATTCACAACGTCAAGACATTATGAAATAGCGTAAGCTACTGTCCAAAAATTCCCAGATTGTTTTTCCCGGATGCCTTTCATCATTAGCATTGAAAGAAATTGACAATGGCACCTGCAAACTCAAAATGTTTGATACACTATTGCCAATTACTGAGAAATCATGATATGCAGAGCAGAAAAAAATTATTAATGGAGACAACTTTTAAACAAAATACTAGTGTGGAATTTAACTTTGTAGGGCTCAATTAATAATTTCTTAGATTGTTGTTAAAATTTCAAATATACAGACAGAAAGTAACAAAATATCCATCCTCTATATTTCATTACTTGGCATATATCGAAAGTTTGAGATTTTGTCGGCAATATCAAGAAATTGAATTTCGCAATAACGTAAAGGCGGTACCCAGTGCAATTCCCTTTATTAGCATTTTTATCCATGGTGTCATAAGAATTTGGCTTCACGAGCACATTCTGCTGCAAAGTTTTCTGGTGTGTCAAAACAAAGGAGGATATTAGATTTTTCATTTCTATAATTTGTAAAATTTCTGGTCCGAGACTTTTACCTTATTACAATACTTTGAATCATAATGATGATAATATGTTCACCTCATACCTTTAGCCAGATGAAATACTTTACTAATTTTATTTAAGCTTACGATATTATGTTAATTTTCTTGAAAGAAGAAATGGTAAATTAGATTTTAGAATAAGCAGACTGATGTAAATGTAACAATTTTCAAATCCTTCCAGAATATTACATAGTTATATTTTACCCATTCAATCAATTAAGCTCGAAACAATAGCATATAATTTTTAAGATTAGTGTAATAAATGACAACCATCTTCCTAACTGAAGTAACCTTTGCATAAAATATGAGTTTCGTCTACAATAATACTGTAATAAGTAAAACACATAAAGGAAACATCGAATTTAGAGTTGCTTGGTTCACTCACTTGCTTTTTTTTTTTTTTTATACCCCTGTCAATATATTTCAAATGAAATATAACTAAAATATAGGATGAGCGCCAAAGGATTCTTCAATAAAGTTTTCAAAGGAATATATATGAGATTTTTTTTTATATAAAATGTAGCCCTCAACACAGACATCAACGGATGGAAATCGCATTTCTGAACACGAAAATCGTATAAGAGCTAAGGGTTGTTCACGAAAAAAAAAGGGGAAAGAAAAAGTTGAACAAAACTTGACATCTTTAGTACTCAACGATGTATTTCATTCCTAAAATGTTTTAAAGCAGCGCCTAAAGTAACACCTTTAGTGAGAAAAAAAAACCTTTTCCGTAAGAGGAAAATATTCCCTCTGATAGGGTTAAATTTATTTTTTCATCATATGCAGCATAAGAACTAAGCCGCGAAAGCGCAGCATACCAGGTTAGAATATTTTTTGAAGAAAAAATGTGCTATGGAGAATACGCACTCATATATATATGTATATACAATATATACAAACACACACATATATATATATATATATATATATATATATATATATATATATATATATATATATATATATATATATATATATATATGCACACTTTTATTTTAGCACAATTTTTCTTATATTCGATTCTTTGTTACTTAGCTTTACATTTAAATCTCAAAGACGAATCACCCAGTCAGGCATACATTTAGTTTTATATAAAAATATTCACACATTAATCTCCATTTATGGATGCACAAACAAATATTATATATATATATATATATATATATATATATATATATATATATATATATATATATATATATATATATATATATGTATATATCCTAATATATATATATATATATATATATGAGAATGCTTTATTCATGAAAATCTGAATATATGTCTGACTGCGTGATAGTGCTAAGTTTTCTAAATATAAAGCGACAAAATAGAGATTAGAGAGGGTGCAAATGTCTTTGGAAAGTGGGTCGATTTGCGAAAATACATGGTTTTCAAAACGGTAATATGTTAATTGCAGAGGTAAGCAAAGACTAAGTTTATTTATGTTACGATGACGAGAGGAATGGCTTTAAGTTTATCTGGTCATTATTTAGTTAAAGCAAAAGCTAGTATGAATTTAACTTTCAATTGTACTAGCAGAGGCTCAAATGTAATTGTGAATACAATGAAAAGAAGAGTGGAAAAACTATATGATGAGAAAAAAAGATGAAATATGAGATAGATAGGTTAATTACTCATCTGAATGCCCTAACTTGGATATGAAAGGTGTCGACGATGAGGATTGGAAATATAACTGGGGCTGATTTGTGGGCATTCTCTGTTGTATGAAAGGTGCGTTGTTGGTATGATTGCAACTTAAATTGCTTTAATTCCCCAGTAATAGCATTGTAAAAGCGATCAATTGTATAGAGATTTCTTAAAAGGAAGCATAGTTAGTAATTCATCATATTGAAAAAGTCTTGAAGTATTTTGAATACTCTGTATTGTGCTAAATTTTTCACATCTACACTGGTAAAGAGAAGGGTAGGAGGTTGGATTAAACATATTTTGTAAGGTACATTATTGTGTTATATAGAGGGCAAGGAATGTTGCGGATATGAGAAGGTAGGAAGGAGAAATGAAATTAGTATGTGGGGATGGAGTAATAAAAATCTTTAGTACATGGTATAGATTTTTTAAGTATAATTGAATGACATACGAGAAGATTTTGTACAGGATGTAAAAAGAAGAAAGTGAGTCAAGAAGAAAGTGAGAGAAAAAA
>NC_090768.1:45962950-46002950 GCF_036898095.1 Palaemon carinicauda
TGTGGGTTGATACAATTTAATGCGCTCATGTTGATATTAAAATAGAGATATGATATATGAAAAAATGAAACCTACAGTCCTCTTGCTTAGCAACTGACTACACATGTCGTTTCGCAAAAGACAATAGTATTATCGTCATGCCCATACAAACGACTGATGGAAAAGGGTGTCTTAAGTTACGTAGCATAGCGACGTTTTCCCCCTGCTCAAAAGTGTGACTTTCGCCCCTATAGAATGTATTGCTTCCAGCTCTCGGACAGGGTCTCAGCTGACAAGAAAGGAGGCTAATTGGAGAAGGTTTGCGTAAGGATCCCAACGCAGAAGGTGGCACCGACAATAGGGACAATGGGTTGATTTCGGATTTCACAAGAACTGAAAACAAGTCAGACGTGAGAGGAAAATTTATGTCCTTTATTGTAGACTCGAGATTTGGCTTGTATATTCTAAAAATATTTTGCGAGCTTAAAATAATTTATTTTCTAGTTTCTCTTAGAATCAACTGAAGTTAATCCATAAAATTCATTTTAATACAAAATAAAATCCTTATCCATGTGCAGACATAAATACACATACACAGATGCATATGTACGATTACTTACTATATATTGCATCACTATGAAATATATCGATAAAATCATATTTCTTTTATACATAGTCCGCACATTAATTAGTTTTTGAAATTTTTTTCACAATCTGATAAGAAAAATAAATCAACATAAGTGAAAAATAAAACCAAGAAAATTCCATGTATTATGCTAGTTTTTTTAAATTTTGTCCGAATCTTTGTGAAATATTCGATTATGTTTAGATACGAACAGGACTAACTTCCTGCAAATAAAAAAGGTAGGTAGTGTTTCGCTTATGTGATATCAGATTAAAGATCTGATGTTTGCTAAGAAGATATAGTTATCACAATGAAAAGGAGCACGATGAACAAGAGCAAGATAACACTTAATATCTGAAATTATGATTTTGTGTCATGTGGGCAAGAGCTGGGCCGGGAAGGTCATTCTATACTCAGAAGCAAATCTCCTAGAGGTTAGTTTGCTAACCTCAAACTTATTTTTTCATCCTAATAATAGTAAGCGATGAGTTGCTCATACAAATTTAACGCTACATTCACCCATAACAATGGATGACACGTTGAAGAAACTCCTACTGTACTTGTTCATCAAAATCATTATTTACAAAACCATGGCTTGCACTGGCAAATCCTTCACTCCTCTGCATCTCAAAATTTTCCAAGTGCACAAACATGTACAGTAGAATAAATGGCCATTCTTTTATCACCGATTATTATGTAACTTCCTATATTCTATTCGTACCCCTTTTTCTGTTTTTTATGCATACAAAGAAGCATGCTGACACTTCCTTGCAGGAGGGAAGGTAGCAAATTTTTCTTCAAGCAGATACCTAACGTGAAAGATAGCTGGTTCAAGTTGGATTCCCATAACGATAATAACTTGAGAGCTACTTACTACCCGAAGCACTTGAATAAATTGTATAAAACATGCGCCAATGAAAGGCTTTTATCTTATGAGTTGATACTTGAATCCATATCCTTATTTTATCATTATCGTAAAGAGCTAAATATGCACCTAGATAGAGTGAATGTATAGTCACATTTCATTTCGTAAGATCAAATCACCAGCTGTAATATACTGCACAGACGTAAGTTATATAGCATTGTGGAAAAAGGTTATTTATTCAATGTTGTATAAGTTATAATTATACCAGTTTAATAAGTTGTTATACCTAAATCATTCTAATCAATCAGAACGTCTACGAGCTCTCGGTGCAATTATATAATGTTCCTATCAAATCTATCGCGATTGTCATATTTCTCAAATTTATCTATTATGCAAACTGCGTTTAGATAAAAATACCTTTAAAAATCAATGGCAATTTGCATCAAAATATATGCAAATCTTTTAGAATTTACGTAATTCTAGAATTTGCTTACGACTCATACTTTTTTTCATTTTCAGTATCCACTGGTGCCCAAATTACCTGTACCACCTCTCGGCCACACCCTCTCATGGTACCTCACCCACATGAAACCAGTTCTAAGCCAAGAAGAATATCAGGAAACGACAAAGATCGTAGAAGAGTTCGGAAAACCAGGAGGATTTGGCGAGAAAATTCAAGAAGAATTGATCAAGAGACACGACTCAATGGATAACTGGGTATGTATGACTACTTTCAATTTTTCTTTCAGTACATCCATAATCTATGCATCTTGTGTTTATCTTTATATATAGAGTTTTCGATATAACACATTAACTGTTTTAGAGCATGGGCTACATTTTACAACTTCTCTTTTTCTTTACATGATCTGCTTTAAAATGTCCATGAACATTTTTTACTAAGAATAACTAAACTTTTAAAATATGGAAACCCATTCTAGTGTTTTTTTTTTTTTTTTTTTTTTGAAATGAAAAAAAAAATAAGGCTTGAATTTAAACCAACGACTGAATAATTGGCAAAATTCTATATGTAAAATTTTGAGGAAAATTCTCGAATGATCATTATCCTAAATATGAGCCTGTAAAATCATTTGATGTCAAATATTGTAGAATTGTTAAAAGCAACATAATCAAGGCTTTTGGTACGCTTAAAAATGTACGAAAAATATTATTTTTAATTGCAGGACATTTGAATATAACATCGTACTGAACATACAGTACATATTTTCCTGAAGTGCAGATAATTTCCGACAGCGTATTAGAAGAGTAGCTTGAAATAGGTTGCATGTGATAAAATTAATCATTATATGTTGGTGAAAATAGACGGGGAAATAAACATCCCAAAACAAGAAGAGGATTAAAATCATAAATCAAATATTGAAATAATATGCTATGATCCTAATCTTATCAAAAACCCAATTAAAAACTATATCTACAATCCATTCACAAGAAACAACTGCTATACAGTTGTAGAAATTACTCGAGAAATAAAATATTGCTAACGATTAGCGCCACAAATATCTAACTGTGTTAGTCACTCCCCCGAGTAGATTCATTAATAAAAGCTTTCGACGCAAAAAAAAAAAAAAAAAAAAAAAAAATATATATATATATATATATATATATATATATATATATATATATATATATATATATATATATATATATATATATATATATATATGTGTGTGTGTGTGTGTGTGTGTATATATATATAAAATAAATAAATAAATAAATAAATTCGTATAAAACGAAACCAAATATATCAAGAAAACCAAGCTTTGATTATAGCTAAGAAATTTATGTCCTTAATTTATCATGAAATGCTAGGTTAAATTGTACTTCCCTTAAATCTAATAAATAATAAATTCAATTTCGCCTTTTACCTCGAAATTAATTCAGATCTAGTCATTGACAAGTATCATAACTCATTCAGATGAAAAGGAAAAACTACTTCCTGAATTGATTCCAACTACAGAATGCTATGCGGTCAACGCGCGCGTACACACACACACACACACACACATATATATATATATATATAAATATATATATATATATATATATATATATATATATATATATATATATATATATACATATATATATATATATATATATATATATATGTATATATATATGTGTGTGTGTGTGTATATATATATATATATATATATATATATATATATATATATATATATATATATATATATATATATATATATATAACTTTCCTCTTCTATAAAGTATCAGAAAACTACCTAGCTTTCAAGAATATATGCACCGAAATGTAATATTCATCGAAAGTTCTTGGGAAAATTAAAAGACCATGACATATCTTCTTAATTGAAGTAAAAACTGATAGTGAAACTAAGATTCGCATGTAAAGAAATACTTTTTTTTTTCAATTGAGTTTCGCGGTCTGATTTATAACTATTCACTGATTAAAGGCTCCCTAGATCATCATCATTGTCAACATTAGTGCTATAAATAATGAAAAATTATAAAATATGTTAAGATTCGTTACAGCGTGAATAGAGAAGTCATACATAAATTATGAAACGATATTTATCTCGACCTATTCCACAAAAAAAAAGCATTTACCACAACTTGAAAGTGCCCCTATTTAACAAACAGATTAGGAAGGTCAGTACACAATCAGTTCACAGCTGGAATAAAACTTCTTGCAACACGGTGCATTTAGCTTTATGATTAAGGCAAGAATTAAGTAACGACTTACAACTACCTACTGGGTAGTATGGTAGTGGGAGATCTGAATGCTGGAGATAGGTCAGAATTATGAGAAAAAAAAAAAAATACACATATAACTAACTAAACGGCGGTGCCAAATATTCATATGCAGATCAGAGACAGCAAATTTTTGTTCAACAAATCAAAATAAGTCATCAGCCGAAACCCAGACAAGACAATATTTAAAACATGGTAGAATTTTAAGAATTAAACCAATTCCTCAGGGTATATATATATATATATATATATATATATATATATATATATATATATATATATATATATATATATATATATATATATATATATATATATATATATATATATATATATATATATATATATATATATATAAACACCGTTTTTAGTCCCCTCCAAAAAAAAAAAAAAGGCCTTAGACCTGTTAATTCATGTCTGAGGTTTGGCCAGTTTCCATCACCACGATAGCCAGTGCGCTAGTGCAGATTAGTGATAGGGGGAGATTTTGGTCTGATCGCTCACAGCAAACCAACCTATTATGGATGGCCCTGACCAGTAAAATTTTGATGATCATTCCGATACACAAACCCTTTCACCATGATAAGGTATTCCCACTCAAAAGGGGATATCATATATATATATATATATATATATATATATATATATATATATATATATATATATATATATATACACACACACACACACACACACATATATATATATATATATATATATATATATATATATATATATATATATATATATATATGCATCTGCATCTGAGCATCACGTTTTCCTGTGATTTTTACGCATATATATATATATATATATATATATATATATATATATATATATATATATATATATATATATATATATAATATTATATGTATATATACATACATACATACATACATACATACATACATACATATACATACATACATACATTAACACACACACATATATATATACACACACACACACATATATATATATATATATATATATATATATATATATATATATATATATATATATATATATATATATGCATCTGCATCTGAGCATCACGTTTTCCTGTGATTTTTACGCATATATATATATATATATATATATATATATATATATATATATATATATATATATACACATACATATACATACATACATACATTAACACACACACACACACACACACACATATATATATATATATATATATATATATATATATATATATATATATATATATATATATATATATATATGCCTGCGTGCAAACTGATAACATTCCCCACCTAAAAATAACTTTTTGATGATTATTATCCGGTCTTATCTTGTCGACAACGTTTCCATGCTTCTGCTGCAGGATGAACTAGTTTTCTATCATTTCCTGCTTCAGTTAACTGCGTAGGGGTAATCCTCACCGATAAAAATTACGGTAATTTCTTCACAAACTTTTCATCTATCTATAATCAAGATCTTCAGCAGGATGTAGGTAAACAACAATAAAGGAGATTCCATGATTTGATCCATCAAACAAATAAGAGATTAGTCCTCCACCAATAAAGTAGAGTGGGGGTGACTTATCTTTTAAAAATATTCTTGTGGGAATTTGAGTACTCCTCACTTGCCAAAAAATATGTAGAAAAGTATACCTATCCTTTTGAGGAATAATCTTGACTTAAGGATATTGAATCCCGGAACTAAAAGTACGTATCTTTTTTTTCCATTTCGCATTAGTTTTAAATTCAAGATGAAGTGGAGTTTAAACCCATTTGGTAATTACATCATGTATAACGCTGAGAGTGGTTCTCAGGGTTCTGGGTCACATTTTCCATTGCGATAACAGGTTTCCTCAATTCTTTTTCCATTTAGTAAATCAATATTCTACACTATTTTATTCAGTTATACTTTTCCAGTTGTAATCATTAACGAAAAGTGTGAACCTTGATATATTGCTGTGAAGACCAAAAGCGCAAATAAGTGCCACTGAAAGACATGTAACAAACTCCTCACAACACTGAAAACATTGTTGACCTGCCCCAGAAAAAATTGGGACAATCCTAGTTAATGTGGCTTGATGGTTACCATACGCACTTCCTGAGCCCCTGTAGCTAATACATTACATTTAGTAACAACTCTGACACCCGACCATATGAAGTGTTGCTTTGAGTCATGGATTGGTTTCCTTGGTCATCATTGTACGTCTCCATAAGAGCATCAATCTGAACCTTGCTATCAGGTACTATCTAGTAATACCCGAATATTTCAAAATATGTTGTCAACTTGCATGAAATGAGAGTCCTCAAATGCTACCCAAGCATCGTCTTAACATAAAGTTATCACATTATTCAGAAGTACATTTTTTTAAATGTTGCTGATGGTGTATTTCGTTTTATGCATACTTCATGTAAATAGAACATTAATTTCCTGTTAGGCGGTCCTCCCCTCCCTGAAATTTCTCCCTTAGAGCCTTCCTATACGAGAATCACTAGAGTAGATGATTGTTATTGAGACAAGGTAAGGTTTTCTGCTATCTCGTTGCTGATAATCAACAAATCCAAAATGCTAAATTATTAACAAGTGATTATCTATCGTGTTATGTACCAGAATTCTACAGCTTCCAATAGGATATCAAATATAATAAAAATTCGTTTTGTTTCACTTTAGAAAACTTGCAATTCTACTCTAAAAGAGTAGTGTGTGCAATTACAACAGTAAACTTGGATACATCAAACATATTACATAAGCAATTTACGAAACGCATATTTCGTTATTAAAACATAATCAAAATAGCCCAAAAATATGAACTATGAGGAAATCCCTTGAGTAATTGGTACCCAACCTATTTTCCCATCAAAAATACAGTATTACAAAATATTTTTTTTCCAGAATCTTAAACCGCAGAGAAATCATACTACAGCAAGAAAGTACATCTGGTGTCTACTGATTACTTTAATATTATATTCGAATTACATCACTAAACCTCTTAGGAATCTCTTAAAGTTTCAAGTCATAGCCTAACTCACATAAAAGCATATCTACTAAAGCTAAGCAAATCATTACTTTAACTGCATGTAGTTGACGTTCTCGGACTTATCAATATTGTATTTTTGATAATCCTACTTTTGAGATAGGAAATCGAATATGAAACTAATAGAATTTATTTTTTTACACATCAGCCAAAACGGGACAAGATCAAGGTTCCAGATGTTAATTTAACAAAACTTATAGTAATATTGGGTACTTCTGATTCTCCTATTAAATTTGTTTTTAAAAGTACCTATTGACAATATGTTGCATGTTTCATGGGGCGTAAATTGAAGAAATTATTGTCATTGTTCAAAGCAAGTCAAATATCAAAATAATTTTCCCTGCGAACTAATTGCAAGAGCATAAGATTTACACAAAGATTACAGGAAACCATCAACGTTAGCCATATGTACAGTGAATCTAAATACATCAGTAAAAACAAACACCGACAACATCTGACCATAACCATAAAGGAGTTTGAAATAACGAAGAAGAAAAAGGCAGAGTTACTTATTGATCCCAGCTCCTCACCTGTTCCTCCTTCTACACCTAAAATTTCTTGTTACGTTCTACTGTACCTACTCACCACTTGCCCCCCGCCACTCTACCTTTCTCATGTAGCACACACCTCCCACAACGGACCCTCCAGCACGAATATAATGAAACTGGCCCTTAACCCACGTACTGTCTATAGATTTATTGAGCCACATCCAGCAGCGACAACTGTGTCTCTGTCTATCACTTGAATAGAGGTGATTCTTTTAAATGATCCATTCTTAGCCTTACTGACATTTTGAATGATTAAAGAAGGTAAAGGTTATTTTCTTTAGCTTGTTTTCGATTTTATAGCGTTCTTTACCTCTGCAGGTGCGGACATGTTATAATCTGTATCTGTTTTATGTAAGTTTGAATAACAATAGGAATTATCTTCGCTACTTTGGTTTAACTATTAATAGATCAATATAGTGCTTTGTGCAAGATATATATACTCTAGGTACCAGAACCTTGCATTATATATGTACACTTTCTCATAATTATCCAGTTTATATTTAAATATTCAAAAAATTTCATTTCCATCTTATTCATATATCCAACATCCATTAAAAAAATGTTCCCAGTGCATGTTATTCGTAATATATTATTTTGGATTTTATTTTTTTTTTCTTATTTAATGGTAAAAATACTATATTTTAGATATCCAATTAGAAATGCTTAAACCTGCAACATTGAAACTACCTTTAACACAATTACCTTCTCCAGCACTTATGCTTTATTTCCTGCGTCGTAACCATTGTTTAACAAAAAAAAAAAAAATAAATAAATAAATAAATAAATAAATAAATAAAAAAATAAATAAATTTATTTATGAACAGTTCATGTCCAAAGTCAAGATATCTAAGAGCAGGACGCGCAAAGAATTAAAACTCGAGGATTATGTCTCTGTTCAAAAATTTCATTAAAGTAAATGGCAGGCTTAGAAAATATATTAGCAGGCTAAGCGGCCAACGAGGTAAACTTTAAATGGAGGGGTGGAACTTTCAAGTATATTAAAGTAAGAGGAGGTTTCGAAAAAATAACATGACATGACTCTTCTTGAGGCGCCAAGAGGTATTAGGAACTTTTTCGATTATCCAAAGTTCAAAATAGTAATTTTCTTGAAAATCATATTTAGAGAAAGAAATACATTTTGCACCACACTAAGTTATTGTTTATCCTTCCAAACGTAAATCTTACATTTTTCATGAGAGGATGTAAGGAGAAAATATAAAAGAACCAAATTCTAAACTGCTAAGATATCTTGAAGTGTCTACATTCTTCAGGAGACGGTATATTAGTTCCTTCCTTTCCTTTTTCCGTTAAGTTATGCTTAACCACCTTTTTATGTAAAGAAAACTAAAACGATTTTGCTAAAATGAATGCCATTTATCCAATCATCATCTATTACTGTCCTGAGAAAGAAAAAATCAAGTACAATTATTTCAAATCCTATACTATTCCATGTAATTTTTTCGTTTGTTTTAGATTAAGCTACCATTGTGCTGGCTCAGGCTCTAGCTCCTAGGGCCGCTCTTAAAATGTCAAGTACTTCAAACACAGAAAGGGTATTATATAAATCACAACAGATTTAGAGGTAGGACTACAAACAATGCCACGTACATGTACACAAGCGAAGCACAACATGCCTTCCAAGTTCCAAAAGCATTTTAATTTTACTTATTACTTTCAAAACTGTAAAACTTCTACTTACGGTACAATACCCTGATTCCCAAAGAATGAAAAGATGAAGCATAAAGTTAATACAAATAAAATAAGGATCAGATATATGATGCAGCCACCTATTCTCACCATTAAAGTCACTAACTTGCTCTTCCATCTTATACAAAACAGTTTTTCTCAACCATTTATCTTTCCCAAATAATTATTTAAAACCTCTTATATGGAATAATTTACTCCCAACAATCATACCTTTCCTCTAAAGACTTAAACAAGACTCACTTCATTCTCATCTACTCCCAAAACTACATACCTTTCAACATCCATCTCATTAAATTAACCTTCCATAAGACAGGTGTACATTGACGTTGTTAATGATCTTAAAATATTTCATATTTTTATTCATTAATTCTCATTACATATTTCATTTGTTATTTCTTTATTTCCGTTGCTCACTGGGCTGCTTTCCCTGCTGGATACCTTGTGGTTGTAGCATTCTGCTTTTCAAACTAGGATTGTAGCTTGGCTGGTAATAATAACAATAATAGTAATGACAATAATATAAAGCATCTCCGTGAGGAAAGGAAATAAGAAATGAAATAAAGGTGAGAAGTAATTAATAAAAAAATGAAGTGTTGTAAGATCAGTAGCAACGTTGAAATGGATCTGTCTTATATAAACTATGAAAAGGGACTAATATAAACCTGTTCAACAGAGAACTGAGGAAGTTTCATAAATTCAAGGGTCCTATTAAGATAATTTCACAATTATGTCACAGCGGGGATATGACTTCTGGAATACTGTCTAGTATTGAGCCTGATGATAGAAATGGCAAGAATGTTAGTATTAGCTGTATACCTAGTATTACGTGCAGCATGCTACAGTCTCGGAAGATTTAAATGCAAAGAATGGCTAGAAGTGTGAAAAATCTTATTCAACATGCACAAAGAACTAACCGAACGGCAGTACCAGTTAATAAATATCCAGATCCTACAAATTGAGATGAAACACAACAGCTGAAGAGGAGAATACTTGGAACAAGGTAGTATGAAAGAACTACAATAATTATTTCAAATAGTTTGATCTGCAATCATTTTCAAAAGGCTCCCTCAATAAGCCATTTTTGTACAATTGTAAAAGAATCGTATCCAATATATATATATATATATATATATATATATATATATATATATATATATATATATATATATATATTTATATATATATATATATATATATATATATATATATATATATATATATATAGAAATATATATATCTATCTATATATATAGATATATATATATATATATATATAGATATATAGATATATATATATATATATAATATATATATATATATATATATATATATATATATATATATATATATATACATATCTATATAGATATACATACATAATATATATACAGTATAATATATATGTATTATATACATATATATATATATATATATATATATATATATATACATATATATATATCTATATATACATATAATATATATATACATATATATATATATATATATATATATATATATATATATATATATATATATATATATATATATATATATATACACACACACACATATATCAACACTAAGATGACGAAGACAACAACCACTGCCTTCGATAGGTAATCTATATTTCCTTCATGTCTTTTTCTATATTCCATGGCTATAGTCCAAGATGTTGAATAAAATAAACGTCAACAAATATTGCATTATGGAGACAAGAATTCGTATAAATGCATAGCATGCCCCTTTATTAGCAAAAGATTTAAATTCACAATTCATAATTTTACTTACCTATAATAAAGTAAGCCTGATGATACATGAAGATGTGGACACTAGGATGATCTTCTCAGCTGTGTACTATCCCAGGTCTTGGTAATATCATCATGCCTCTGGCAGGAAACTCGTCGCATATTATCTGCTACACTCGGAAAGACTTTTAAAGTCCCCTCGAGGCTCATAGACCTTGATTAATCGCTTATTTTAATCCCGAGACGGACATCTCATTGCTCTCTTACGAAGTCATTGCTCTTAGATTGCACTGGAAGACGTTGGTAGGACAGAAACCTAAGGAAGAAGAGAATATGGATTTTCTTCAGTAAATCATATTTTCTGTAGGAACTAAAGATTTAAAATACATGTACATGGAGATAAATTCATTCCTATTCCAGGAGATATATACCCATTGAAAAAAAAATACTAAAAAGGCATTTAATGACATGTTTTGGACTAGCCTAAATTACACTAGTATTTTTCTAAAAGCTTCATTATAATAACAGAGTTAAAAGCACAGCCTAGATCATAAAAAAAAATGTTAAAACTGAAAATTGACGCATTTTTCAACATAAATACACCAATTTTCCATAAAAAAGCATAAGCAAATTAATAGTGTACTCATGGCAAAAAAAAAAAAAAACGACCTATGTAGCTCTAAATTAATTTCGAGAAAGATGTTAAAAACAGATCAGCACAGCCATTTGAAAAGAAATACCTTAGGGTATTACACGCCAATATTTGTCTTCAAATGTATTGTAATAGTAACAATGGAAGAAAATGGTAACAAAATTTACGGATATGTAAAGCTATTTCATATAAATTATAATTGCAGGCTTATAACTGGTGGCTGGATGACATGTACATGAACATTCCACTACCTCTTCCAGTCAACAGTAACCCAGGGATGGTCTTCCCACATCAAAAATTCACCTCAACGACCGATATCATCAACTTCGCTGCAAAGTTGGTTACAGCGGCAGTTGACATGAAAGAGAGGATTGAAGCGTAAGTATGAATGGGAAATTAATTCTTATTCTGGAACGATGTGTGAATCATTTCTACACCGAATGCTATCACAGGCCACTTACACTAACGTTCTGAATAGGATCCAGACATACTTTAGATGTAAAGATGAATGTATTTTACATATCTTGTATATATATATATATATATATATATATATATATATATATATATATATATATATATATATATATATATATACATATATATATATATATATATATATATATATATATATATATATATATATATATACTGTATATATATATATATATATATATATATATATATATATATATATATATACTGTGTGTGTATATATATATATATATATATATATATATATATATATATATATATATATATATATATATATATATATGTATATATATATGTGTGTGTGTGTGTGTGTGTGTGTGTTTTGTATGTATTACACACACACACTATATATATATATATATATATATATATATATATATATATATATATATATATATATATATATATATATATATATATAAGTGCGTGTGTGTGTGTATATATACATTCAATTTAATGAAAGGCTAATGGAGAAGGCTGGATTACTTTCTGATAATCAGGAAGTACTATTTTTACTAATCTTAAGAGGCATTCCATAAAGAATCTGTAACCTTAGAAGGTGAAAAACACAAGTGTTTTATATAAAAGAAAGACTGAAAATCACAACACGTAGTCTTATTTGCAGCTTACTATAAAAAAAGAAAAAACATCAAATATCTGCAAATTAAACGAGTCCTCAGGACCCATAAATAAACAATTCAATGAAATATGTAACTACCACAGCTGAATTCAGACAACTAAAAGAACGGTTGTACACTGAGAAATAAAACTCACGTATGTTTCAATTTCTATCAGGTACTAAAAACTAACAAAAAACACCAAAATACCAAGATCTACACAACTTGTTTTACATCATTATAGTATGTAGCACTCCAAATTCTGTGGGAGGAAATTTTCTGTTCAGGAGAGAAAAAGAGAGAGTACATAAAAAACGGAAGAAAATTGGGCATTGATATGTGGCAGAAATACACTTGCTTGGAAAAAAAAGTACCATCCTCAAACTAACTTTAATGAGCCTGATACCAATTCAAATGAAACTTGTTTAGTTCTATGTCCTTAAATATTACTTTGACCTATTTCACTAGTTAGATGCTTCAAAACTAAAAGATTTGGTAGATTCAAGATTAAGGGTTATGAGATATGACAAATTCTAACCCTCCACCCCCCCACCAAATAACTGGCATATACTACTGAGAAAATTTAACACTCTTTAGGATCAATCAATCTTGAGGAAATGTTTTCATTTTTCATATTACCATATTTAGAGTTGTGTTCTCTTGTTTTGTCTTCAGCTGCTCACTCTCATGTCAATTTGTTGGGAAAAAAATTTGCAGTATATTAAATTCCTGATCTAGATATTAATCTTTAGTACAGTCGTTCAATTAGTTCTTTGTGCCTGTTACATAAGCTCATTTACAATTCTAACCATCCTTTGCATTTAGATCTTTCCAGACTGTGCTATTTTGTGCGTGGTACAAGGTATGCAGTTAATTCTAAGTCTTACCTTCTACGTTACAAAGTTGAATATTATACAAGTATTTTGGAAGTTTTTTTCCATCTGTAACCAGATTGTTTAATGATCTTCCTAATCTGGGGGTTGAATCGATGGAACTTCTGAAGTTCAAACTTGTTGCAAATGCTTTTCTGTTGCCTTATCTAGCACATCTTATTATACTGTATATTGTATAATATAACGTGTCATGTTAAAATTTCGAGACAAATAAGTTAATTTAGAAAATAAAAATCGATATACCATTGCTCACGCAGTAAAAACTTTCGATTTGCAAGGCTTCTGGCCAGTGGACAATATTTTGTAATAAAACGTGAAGCCTTTTTTATTGTGTCAATCTATGTTTTTATAGATAAGATATGCTTTTGAATTCAATGTCTCTTTATTGAAAAATGTTCACATACCTTGTCTCATTTTTTCATACACTGCAGTTTTCTTTTTTTTTAATCTTATACTTCCCAAATATACATAACCAAAATGTTAACGTTTAAAATATCAAACATACAATGAAGGATAAAGTGATGTGTAAATACAATTATATGTACAGTCATAAAAACATTGGCAATAAAACATTTTTAAGCAATTAAATAAAATTTCCATCAAATGAGGCTGTTTTCAACCTTTTTTTGTCCATATTTTCTGCTTTAAATGAGTTAGTGGTATATGAATACACCAAACACAATTAAGGCAAGGCAGAAGTACCTGATCCTATAGCCTCATTTAGGATTGCACTAATGATGACCCTAAGCCAATCATGGATTTTGTTACGCATGATCTCTGTACTTATGAGGGAAAGAGCCAATTTCATGCCTACAAAGATAGTCCCTAAATTTCCAGTTTCTTACCTTTCCTTAATGCACACAGTATATCATTCATCAATCTGACCATAAAGTTCAGTGGTGACCCTACAACTTGGTATAAATATGTAAACGGAATAGCATGACGAATAGATAAAACTGCTATTTTTCGTACACCATGTTCTCATTACCATTTGATGGTTCGGTCATACAATAAGAGACCTAGTGCAAAATCAGATAACTTAATAAAATTTTGGACCTCTAACATTTACACTATTAAAAAGGACATGTGGATTCGATATCCGGCTAGTGTTACCTCAAGGCTTTCCATCTTTCAGATGTGTGCACAATCAGCTCCCATGCCACCCGTTCACTGTATGTGTCGAATAAGAATGTCACCCTAAGACCCTGACATTAACCAACACCTGCCCTTCCAGACAATAGCAAAACTGTGACTGAACACCGATCATACCGAAAAAAGTAATCCTCACCAACGCTGAAATTATAGCATTCTCAAAGGGGTAAATTAAGTGAAAGAGCAAAAGAATAATGTTATCTCTTCCCCTGAGTTTGATATTCCTAATAAAGCCGCAAAACTGCAAAAGCTTGTAATATCATGATTTGCTTATATATTTCCAAAGCTGACACTTCTCCTTAGACCACTTTACACACCTGTTTCTATCAAGCCTATAAACTTGTCGTACCAAAGCCAAACCCATGTGGTTGTATTTATATGCATGGTTCTACTAATCTATTCATTGATGAATACTTTATATGAATGCTGATAATCCTTAGATTGCCCAGCAGGTTTTTGTTCGAATATTTTCCTTTGTGATAAACGCAAGTCTTTCATGTAAAGCCCTCAATCTCACTAGCACTAAAGATTTTTCCTACGAGTGTTATTTTCTTACTCTTTTGCTTGTGCTACTTTCCTATGATGTTTTCTTTTATAGATGCACATGTACATAAACATAAAAAATAATTACTGTTTCCATAAAATGCATGCATTTTATACGAAAAAACAAAACACTTGTCATTTCTACGGAATGATAATCAATCGTAAATAAAAGACAATCAACAGCAATAAAAAAAACCAATCCTTAATTTTATGGCTCTATTTCTGAGCCGAAATACCTATGCAAAAGCAATGTCACGGAAAGAAAATTAATTCTATATGAGAATCATAACACAAACTCGCGAGATATGCTTTTCATTGACAACGATCCATTCTCAACTGCTGCATGTGCATTTCTATTAAAGACAGTGGTGGAAAATCATGTGTATTTTTTTCTTTTGAACTTCATGACTACCATCAATTTGTGCATATTAGCGTAATCCAAAAAATCGTGTCTAGTGCAAGCATTGCAAAAATAGGTAAAACTGGTTCACTTTTCTATTAAATACCAAAACTATTTTATGTTTAATTCTGTTACCCGAGTAAGCAAAAACAGCTATTCTGAAAAAGAAAAAAAAAACCAGGGCAACTGAAATTAGCGGTTTATGTTTGAAATTTACGAGCTTATTCTTATTACAGAGGGGACCTCGATGTTGATCGATGTAGTGCGCGAGAGCGTTACCAACCCATGTGCATGGCCCAGTACAACAGAGTGTTTACATCATACCGAAGACCTGCTATACCAAAGGACAAACTGGTGTCTGTGGCAGAACAGCAAAAGGATTCACAACATATCATAGTCACGTACAAGAACCACGTAAGGAGTTCTTGCGTTGGTATTTCTTTTCTGATTACCTGTAGTTTCTAATTTTCTGAAAGTTCATCCATCCTTACTTATTTTTCTTGTATTAATCTTTTGATGATTTGTGCGTCAAAACAATGCTTCATCTAGTCAACTTAAGGCCTAAAATATTCGAAGTAAAATCTGTACTATAGCCTACTTGTTGACCATTGCACATTACTTACGATTTGAGAGTTTTCCAGTAAATTATGCTTTATAAATTCAATATTACGATTAGTGTTAGTTTTAAATATATATATAGTCTATGAACTGTTTATTTCCAACACCGCTTAATATCTTGGGCAACATATTCTTATAGTCGCATCACTCACAAACGCTAGGCGAGTAAAGACAGTTGTGTTATCTAATACACACCTAAAGGAAATACTAATACAAATAGAAATCAACGAATAACTACGTGTTAATGAGAGGATCGGTTAGTTAAGGAAGACAATTTAATATGTAAGGCTGTAGCACATTGGGTCTAGTTTTTATAAGACTCAATTGACTTGTTTGGTAGTACCATTGCATTTCCTTAAAGATTCTGGGTTCCATCAAGACATTAATTTATAGCTTCAACACTATTCGTTACTTTGTATCGACGGTACACTTAATATTAAACACTTATTAATTAGAAAAAACTAGGAAATTCAGTTGTTATTTTTACGATGAGGAATATTTTTATGATTTATACTTTCCACAAATATATGGTTTCACGTTAACTCTTGGTCAGCCTATTGTTTTTAGAACTATAACATCCAAACAGCTGAAAGTTTGTGTTTAATATTGTATACCTCAAAATAATTCTACCGTTTTCTTTGCTTTTCTAATACGTTTTCTTTCATGTTTGCATCGATAACTCAGGATGATTAAAAATGTTCTCTCTCTCTCTCTCTCTCTCTCTCTCTCTCTCTCTCTCTCTCTCTCTCTCTCTCTCTCTCTCTCTCTCTCTCTCCCCTACCATGCGATGCGGAAGGATTTTAAAAGAAGTATTTCTCAAATGAATAATGTTCTACTACCAACCTCAAATCATGAGTTGTGTATTACAAATAAGAGAAAGGCTACTACATCTGTATATTTCCTAACAGAATTTATCATATGCATGGGGGTTTTTATAAGGGAAAACAAGACATTTCTCGTTTAAACATTAAAGTAAGCTAAAGCTTAAAGAAACGAGAATAGACAGAAACATCACACAGGCTAAAATAAAAAAGCACAAAGGCATGGATGAAGAAAGCCATTTCAAGGGTATAACTAAATTATGTATATTAAAGATTAATAAATGAATGAAACAAAAGATAATTAATACAATGGATAAAAAAATCAATAAATAATGAGGTAAAAATCTGTGATGAATAGAAAATTAGATCTTATCTATAAAACATATGTTTCTCAAAAAAGATAAAATCCTAAAAACATGAATTCTGAGTTCGATAAAAGGTCAGTAAAATTGTTCACATCAAAACATAAAACTTGCTCACTTTTAAAAACTTTACAGTCACTGAAAATACGTTACAGTTGAAAAAAATCCGGTCACTGAAAATACGTTACAGTTAAAAAATACAGTAACACTTATTGCACCTGGAAACTGCTTCATGATGCCTCAGTTTTGTGTGACCTATACGCAACCTTGTTAAAATAACTTAACTCCTCCTTTTCTATTTGTAGTGGAGATTCCCATAGTGAAACAATTGACCTTATTCATTTTAACTTATCTTTAGTAGATCTGTTATTCTACTGAGAACCTAGCCACTGAGGGGGGCAAGCCAGCCTAAACTTGGTGCCGGTCCAAAACCCAGGTAAATGGGGAGGGTTGGCGGCAGGAAAGGCATCCGGTCATGAAAAATCACCCAAAACCAATGTGGCCACTGGAGATTGGGAACATCACCCCACATAAAAGTGGGAAAAGATGCAGACAAAGAAGAAGAAGAAGTTATTCTACTGAGCTTGCCAAGCTGGTCCCAGTCAAAATCACAAATTTAATACCACGAAAAATGTGAAATCTCTACCTCTTGCAAGTCGAGTTATGGCAAATGTTAAGGTTATTTACAATATCTACGGTAATTGGAAAATAAATTAACGTAACAAAGGCGAAAGAATTTATACGCAATTTTATGCATGACAAGGCACACGTTAAAGGCCAAGAAAGGAAAAGTAATTTTTAAACAATAATGTCAAAATACAATTGAGTGTTTACAAGGCTTTTGACATTATTCAATCTGAATAAAAGTATCATATTTTATCATTAAAAACAATAACCTTTGCACCATTTTTCGCCTTTTGTAAAAATTTCTTTAATCTCTCTCGCCTTATATCTGTCCCGTTTTCTCCACACACTACTCTCACTCCTTGCCCTGTCTGCCACCCTCGTGTTTTATGGCCTCGTGGCAGGAAAAAAACCAGCCTGACACGGTACAGAATTAGCATTAAGTAGATTCAAGAAGGGTTCGTTTGATATGTAGCCAAATGCAGACCTTAGATCCAGGGGAATAGAATCAAATTTTCTCTGGATCTCTAAAATAGCAGACGAGTGCTATCAAAGAGAGAGAGTGTCGCTATGGGAGTTACTGTATCTCACGCTAGATCTTCTTTCTGTTTTGGTTTATAAATATAATAGTATTGATTGCAGGAACATATTCCTGCCTCCGGACTAAAAGTGATGCAAGGGCCAGTAGTCTATCATTAAGGTCATGTAGAAAAGCAAGTAGCTCTTTTCATTGAAAGCAACGCTCAACGGATTTGTTTTGTAAAGTCCATAAAATCCATTCAAATTCAACTATGTTAGCATTATTAGGTCAGAATCAAGAGGTTTTCCATAAAAATGGGGTAAAGGGGGATACAAAACTGAAACCTTAGGTACTAAACAATAACCTACTATTAACTAAACACTTTTGCTCAAATTACTTAGAGACAGTAAACGGGGAAGAATAAAAAATGCAAAAATTAAATAGAGATTTTGAGTCATTATTATTATTATCCAAATTAAAACCCTAATTAGAGAAGAAGGACGCTACAAGCTAAAGGGTTCTAAGGAAAGCATTCCAATGCGGAATTGAGTAAAGTAACTAATAAACCATAAATAAGAAATATGAAAAATTATAATCTATATCATGATCAGTGACAATCCTAATTGGATAAATAGTATATAAATCATAAAACAAGACTTGTGTCAACATGTTCAAATGAAAAGGAATTGTAACAAGTTTAGCCTTCTAAAGTTTCACCGATTCATTCAACGGCCATATTAATTAAAATGATTATTCCAGAACCTGTCTCACTTCTAGATGCTGTGCAGTATTGAGGCTTATGATGAAAAAAAAAAGAACACTAACAGAATTAACTGCATACCTAGTGTTATGTACAGGATAATTCAGTCTTGGAAAATAGTATTATGTACAGGGTGGTACAGTCTTGGAAGATTTATCAATAAAATACATATATGAAAATAAAATAGCAAGAATGCCAAAAAAGTATCTCACACATGCGAAGCTAAAAGAATATTTATGAGATTATAAAGAGAAATAGTTTCTCTTATTACTGGCTCACTGTGCATTAACACGTAAAATATTTATAGCTTTCCATTCCCTTTCAGATATTTCGTGTCGAGGTGGCCATTGAAGGAACCCGAATGAACTTCAACCAAGTGGTAGAACAACTGAAGGGAGTCATGAAAGAAGTTGAGGAGTATGAAGGCTCTGACCCGCCTCCAGTTGGTATCCTGACAGCTGATCACAGGAGGACGTGGGCACAGAGCAGGCAGCTCTTAGCAGGTGGTACGTCTTAAGACTAGGAATAACATGAGTCCTACCGAAGTTTAAGAACAAAAAACAAGATACTTGTTACCGCTAGAGAGAGTTATTGGGTCCTTTGACTGGCCAGACATTATTATATTGGATTCCTCTCTCTGGTTACGGCTCATTTTGTGTTTGCCTACACATACACCGCATAGTCTTGCCTATTCTTTCCATATTCCCCTCTGTCCTCATACACCTGACAACACTGAGATTAACAGACAATTGATCCTCGCTCTGGGGTTAACTATTGCAATGCAATTGTTCAGTGGCTACTTTCCTCTTGGTAAGGAAACAAGAGACTTTAGCTATGGTAAAGAGCTCTTCTGAAAGGACACTCCAAAATCAAACCATTGATCTCTAGTCTTGGGTAGTGCCAGAGCTTCTGTACCATGGCCTTCCACTGTCTTGCATTGGAGTTCTCTCGCTTAAGGGTGCACTCAGGCACGCTGTCCTTTCTTATTTTTTTCCTTTTTTTTTTTTTTTTTGAAGTTTCAATAGTTTGTATATGAAAAATGTGATTTAATGTTGCTACTACTCTTAAGATATTTTATTTTGGTTGTGATTGTTTCTTCTTTACTTGTAGTTTATCTTATTTACTCGTTTTCTTTTTTCACTGAGCAATTTTTCCATGTTGGAGCACTTGAGCTTATAGCATCTTGCTTTTCTAACTAAAGTAAAAGGCAAAAATCAATAACTACAAAGGCATCTATATAAATCCGATAAAAAATGGTTCAATTTTTTCCACTGTACTGTTAAACGCAGTATTCTACATGGTGTACGGCAGAATTTATAGTCAACCGAATCCAAATCAATAGTATAGTATGTGATTGTGTGTGTGTATGTGTGTGTATGTGTGTGTGTATGTATATATATATATATATATATATATATATATATATATATATATATATATATATATATATATATATATGTGTGTGTGTGTGTGTGTGTGTGTGTGTGTGTGTATTACAGACAAGAGAGGAAATTACTTCATTGTAGTTGGAAAAAGAGACACAATGAATGTCATGATTATTTTGTAACCCTTACAAGAATGTTTTCTTAAATTATGTACCTTTTGAAAAGAACAAAAAATAAGGGTAGTGTTTAAATGTACTGTTGTTACATATGTAAGACCATTTCAATTAGGAATAGCTTGGACATGATGATAAAGTAATATAAGGTATTCCATGCTCAGGATGTAATTATATTTTTGTCGGGTGTTCGTTAATATTGTTCTGGCTACACATTGGATTAAATTCAAATTATAGAATCGATCGGTTGAATGCCAAGACATTAATCCATATCAATGACTTTACCCAAAGAAATATTGTTGAACACTTTTAATGACCTATACCCAAGGTATTATTTTAATTATAAGCTATCATCTGTTTGCTTGAACTCTTAGGATAGTGTTTTTTTTGCACGAATGTACACTCAGGTTCACCTTTCTATCTTATTTCTCTCCCTCTTGTTTATTTAAAGTTTTAATAGTTAATTCATAAAAAAAAATATTTTAATGTTGTTAGTATTCTTGAAATATTTTATTTTAGTTGTTAATTACTTTTCTTGCAGTTTATTTATTTCATTATTTCCTTTCCTCACTGAGCTATCTTTCCTGTTGGAGCCCTCCAGTTTAGAGCATCTTGTTTTACCAACTATGGTTGTAGCTTAGAAAGTATTGAAAATACTAAAATTATCCTTTCTTAAATCAGACATCTGTGATCATTAAGAAATTGACCGTTAAGTCTCCCTTTAAATGTTTAAATACGATATTCTTGTATTTTGATTCCCATTTTGATTCCAATACACTCCAATCAAGTGGAATCACTTTTCCTTTTGTAACTATTATAATATATGCTAATACATATATATACATATATATACATAAACACACACACATATATATTATATATATATATATATATATATATATATATATATATATATATATATATATATATACATATATATATATATATATATATATATATATGTGTGTGTGTGTTTGCATGTATGTATGTATATATTTGTGTGTGCATGTGTGTGGCAGACAAAGAAAGTAAATAGGTAAGGTAGTCATAAAATTTATTCCTATCATGAATATGTTTACTAGACATAACTTTTTTCCTAGATGCCGAAAATCAAAAAACTCTTCACATCATCGAGACTAGTGTTTTGGTTCTGTGCTTTGACGACCCTCTTCCATCAAAATTTAATCTGGCAACAAGAACAAGTCATCGAGCAAGTCTCTCCAAAAGATCAAGCAGTTTCACCATGAATAGTCAGTCGTCGGTAGGTAACGGGGAGGTGGGTATGATAATGTATTTTCTTTTTTCAGAAATTGGTAATGAGTTTCATAAATCCCGTCTATCTCAACAAGGTAAAAACAGAATTTATAGTCTATGAAATGTTAACATCTGCACATGATCATAATAGAATTTGCATTAAATTCGAAATAAAATATTACGTCAAGTTAAACTCATAATATTGCAAATTACTGTATTAAAAAAATATATATATTGATAAGCACTGTAAACAAAAACTATCTTCTACAGGCAGAATTGATAAATTTAAGACTAATAGTAGTTAAAATCAGTTAGGAACTCAACAAAACTAACAATGTCTTAATCAGTATACTTCACATAGCAATCTTATCTAAAGGATCAACATTCACTTAGCGAAAATAAATGATCTATTTAGGCCTTTCACTATAACAATACTTAATTCTTCAGCTAACAATGAAGCTGCTCCTACCTAAGAAGAAATGAAAGTGAAGCTTACATCTCTGTGTCTATTTATTCTAGCTGTCCTTGCTGATCTTATCACCTGGTGTCTTTCTTTGTTGACACTTTGGTAACAATGTTACATACATAAAAACACGAGTTGTAGAAAGGGCATTAGCATTCTCTATACAGACAGTCATGGAGGACAATTCCTTTAGTACTTTATATATTATCAGTTCGATCTTGTCTTCATCGAAAACTAGGTGATGTAAGAGAACCTTATGTATAAATAACATTTCTTTAGCATCCTATTTAAATACTGAGAGATGAATTTAATCTTCAATTATATCTCTTCGGAAAAAGGGTGTCCAAACCCTCTAAAGGTGAAGAATTTTGTGGAACTAAAATAATGTATTAAAAATCTATACAAAATTTTTTGTCTCTTGTATTTTCCAGTATGTGATTCTTTCTGTGTCTTCTTCAATATTGATATCCTCATGTAAACAGGCCAAAATAAAAATCATATATATATATATATATATATATATATATATATATATATATATATATATATATATATATATATATATATATATATATATATATATATATATATATATATATATATATATATATATATATATATATATATATATATAATTAGAGTTCCTTGCTTGAGAGTACACTCTGGAACACTATTCTATCTTTTTTTTTCCTTCCTCTTGTTTTTTGAAATGGTGTGTTGGGCAGGTTTAATAAAAGGGCCATGGATGCCTGGTGGTTTATCATGAGATTGTCTTTTCCTTATCTGTTTCTTTTTCTTTTCAAAACCCTCCTTATTGTCCTCCCTTCAGTTGGAGCGGCTATCCTGGAATGTATTTAGTCTTGCATGAGGTATAGGCTCCTCCATGTTGACCAGTTTTTCCGACTTTTTTCTTAAGTCTATGGGTTTGATCAATCACTTTACTTATGTTTCTGCAGATATTGTTTTAGTTATTCTTGTTAATTCAGTTTTCAAGTATGATCTGGAGATATTGAGCGAAATCCTGGACCAGTACGGCCTACATTTCGACAATGTCATCTACTGTATTGCGATATTCGTGGTCTTCATGCAAATATTTCAGAACTTACAGTTGCGTCCAGATAGCATGATATTTTTTTGGGTCAGACACCTTGGTTTCTAATATGAGGCACTTATCTGAGCTCCTTATAACTGGTTTTAAGAAGCCAATCATTTTGAAATGGGATGCCATTCCTATGGCCAGGGGAATGGCGGTGTGTATTAGGAATGAGTACTCTGCTTCTCATAAGTCCTGCTATGAATGTGGTTGTCATGAGATTCAGGTAATAAAAGTTTGTGGCAGGCATAACAACTCTTATTTGTGTTCGATCTACGGGAATCCAGACATGGATGATTCTGTCTTCGATTGTCTTCTTACCATTATGGCCAAGATAAAAGATGATAGAAAGGCCTCTTTGGTCTTTGTTGGAGATGTCATTCCTCACCATTGAGAGTGGTTGAATTCAGTTTCTCCTACCAATTGCCATGGTTTAAGAGCTTTGGACTTTGTCTCTAAATCGGGTTGTGAGCAAATCATAAGTGAAGCTATTCACAGGTCTGGTAACTGCTTGGACCTCGTAAACACTGACTCTCATGACGTTATAACAAGTAAGCTTGGTCCTTCAGTTGGGACATCTGATCATGCCTTGATTTCATTAGTAGTGAAGACTGAGCAGCCTGTCCCTGATGTATCATACTCATGTAAGATTTATATGAAATCTCAAGCAGACTGGAATGTGTGCCAAGGTACCGAGTGAAGGACAAACCATGGTTCAATGATGATTGTAGACGTGCTTATTTGGAAAAGCAGGAGGCCTATCATCTTTGGAAAGGTAACAGCTCAAATTTGACTTGGAATAATTATACTAAGCTTAGAGCTTTTGCTCAGAATTTATGCTTCAACTGAGAAGGAATACAATTTAACTATAAAAGAAACCTTTTCTGGTACAACCCAAGAACATAAGTGGTAGACTACCTTTAAATCTGCACTCTTTGGTGTAGATGCAAAAGTTCCTCCTTTACTTAAACCAGATGGCTCTGTCACTCACTGTCCAAAGGAAAAGTCAACCCTTTTAGCTGATGTCTTTGACAGTAAGCAGAGTAATGAGAAACCTGATCTTTCTCGTTCCTGTGTTCCTGGGGCTAAACTAACTATTTTACCTTTTCAATCCCGTGAAATTGAAGATCTCTTGATGGACCTTGATGCTCTTGGAGGTGTAGACCCAAATGGTATTTTTACTTTGCTTATTATAAAGACTGCAGATTTCTTAGCTCCAAAGTTATCTCTTATTTTGCGTAAGTTAGCAAGAAGACGAACTTTCAGCACTTGTAATTTGTAACGTTACTCCACTATGTAAATGAGTACGTGGTAGATCAAGTCTAGCTGATTACCACACAATTTCCATAATTCCCATATTATCTAAAGTTTTTGAACGTCTTTTGGCAAAACGTCTGAACAGGTTTGTTGAAGATAATCATCTGTTCCCTAGTTTACAATTTGGTTTTCGTAAAAGCCTTGGAGCAGGTGATGCCCTTCTTACAATCTCCAATGCTGTACAGAAATCCATTGATTGTGGTCAGGAAGTTCGTAAGATTGTCTTTGATTTTAGTGCTGCCTTTGACCGTGTTAATCATGAGGGCTTTTTTTTTTTTTTAAACAGTTGGGAGTTGGTGGGTCGTTTCTTAGCATCATTATTGATTTTTTAAGCAATAGATCGCAAAGAGTTGTTGTTGATGGGCACCATAGTGCGTATAGGAATGTGATGTCTGGTGTTCCTCAGGGCAGTGTTCTTGGCCCATTACTTTTCATACTATAAACACATGACAAGTGGTTTGACCTAGAAAACAAGCTTGTTGCATATACAGATGATGCTACACTCTTTGTATCAATTCCATATCCTGAATGTAGATCTGGGGTTGCTGAATCCCATAATAGGGATCTAGCTAAAATTAGCGCATGGTGCAAATCATGGGGCATCAAGTTGAATCCTAACAAAACTCAAAGTATGATTGTAAGTAGGTCAAAGACAGTGGCTCCTTAACATGTGGATCTCTCCATTGATAATGTTTCTTTAACTCTGTATGACTTAAAATTTTAGGTGTGATTCTCGACAGCAAACTTACTTTTGAAAAACATATTAGGTCTGTGTCTTCTTCAATTACACAAAAAATTGGCTTATTGAGAAAGTCTTTAAGATTTTCGGTGATCAATATATTCTGAAGAAGTGTTTGAATTCCTTCATTCTAACTTGTTTCGAGTATTGTTCTCGTCTGGTCTCTATCTGCTGATTCTCTTCTTAACATGTTGGACAGGAACTTATGGTCTATCAGATTTCTTATTCCCTATCTAGTTATCAATCTCTGGCACCGTCGTTAAATTGGTTCGTTATGCATGTTGTATGAGATTTTTCATAATTCTGACCAACCATTACAATCAGATTTTCCCGGACAGTTCCATCCTGTCTGTAATACTAGGCATGCAGTTGATTCTAATAGTCAGGCCTTCTCCACCATGAGGCGCAATACTACACAGTATTTTAAAAGTGTTATTCCAGCTATGACCAAGCTGTGAAATGATATTCCTAATGGGGTTGTTGAATCATTAGAAATTCAAAAGTTCAAAGTTGCAGCTAATATTCTGATGTTGAACAGACTGATATTAGACTTTTTTTTAGTTTGAACATTAAATATACGTTTTGATGTTGTTACTGTTTTTAAAATACATTATTTAATTGCTCATTTTCTCTCATATCGTTTATTTATTTTCATATTCCTTTTCCTCACTGAGCTATTTTTCACTATTGGAGCCCTTGAGCTTATAGCATCTTCCTTTTACAACTAGGGTTGTGGCATCACTAGTTATATATATATATATATATATATATATATATATATATATATATATATATATATATATATTGTATATTTATATACAAACACACACATACACACACACACACACACACATATATATATATATATATATATATATATATATATATATATATATATATATATATATGTGTGTGTGTGTGTGTGTGTGTGTGTGTGTGTGTGTGTGTGTGTGTGTGTGTGATGAGAGTATTGTAGACATCCCGACAGCTAATACGCGATGATCATAAAATACGGTATGTGCTGTGGCATGAAACTAAAAGTGAATAAGAATTTGATTGGAGTTAGCGACCAATAATACGAAAGTTTTAACTCCATCCAAGTCTTTTCACTTTTCTTTTTCGGGCTATAACACACACAAATGTTTATATATATATATATATGTATATATATATATATATATATATATATATATATATATATATATATATATATATATATATACTTTATATATATATACTATATATATATATATATACCAACATACATAAATAGATATATATATGTAAATATATATATATATACATATTTATATATATATATATATATATATATATATATATATATATATATATATATATATATAACAAATTGTGTTTGTTTGCGTATGAATATGGTGAAATTTGTAAAAAATGCCATACTTTTAAAATAATAAATCTTACGAGAATTAACATGACAAGGAAATACTGAAAAGGAGATAAATTTTCATTGAAAACTATTATATTCCAGTCAACCATATTTAGAGTCATAAATCTCTGATGAAGCCATTATGAGCATGAAAAAAAAAAACACTCATCCATTTTAAAATAGAACAAAGAAGCCAATGTTGTGGGACATAAGCCATAATTTATAAAAGATTCAAATAACTTTGACATCTTCATATTCACTATAGTAGACTTTGTGTCTGTCTGTCTCATCTGTCCAGAAAAAAGTAGACTTTTTTTGTGGTTTTGTTTAATTCCTTCGACCTTCCGACACATGTTCGAAATTAACCGTTTCGAAATTAAGTTTTCTTTAGTGTGGTCGTAACTAATCTCATAAGTTTTAAATGTTAAAAGTAAGAAACAACAATAGAAAAATGAGAAAAGGCACAGTTCCAATCGCTTTTCCCATCAGCCGAATAATGGCTGAACCCCTTGAGGTAAAAGGCGTCCCCAACATAAGCTGTTTCATACAATTTCACAAAAGGCTTAACAGCAGCAAAATGCACAATTAAACTCTAACTAGCAATTTTTCGCTCACATTATTTTTTAATATTGAGGCCCTATACAGCACATCTCTCCAATTCTCCATAAAACTTCCTTTTCTCACCCATCTATTGCTTCCCACTCTCTTCATATGAATGCTCACTCTCAAAATAGTGTTCTATCTCAAAAATTCTAAAGAATTTCTTTCTTGTGTTTCATATAATCAACAAGAAACAAATTCATATCAAAATCTTCATGCTTTAGTCTTCCATTCATATTCAACATCTTCATTTCCCTTCCATAAAGGAAAGCTGGCTTAACAATGTTTCGTATATTACAACTTTAGCATCTATGAACACCCGGAGCCTCCTCTTATTCTTTCAAAAACGTCCTACCAAGATCCATTAACTTCCATATAAATATGCATCAACCATTTTTCTTTTATAGCTTTCAATATCAACAATCACTTTTCAATTTTCTGGTTTCAAGTTTCCTGCATAACCTTAGTCTTGCTTGCACTTACTCAAATGTTTTCTCATCTTTCAAACACTTTAAAAGTCATTCGTTTTCCTTCTCAATCTGCACTGCTTCATCAATATATATCATCTATTACATGGTCTTTTCTCATCCAGTTTTTGGTATATGAATGATTTTAATCTACATCTCTTCTGATTTCTCAAAGTACCCCATTTATAGATGTCTAATAATGTTATCTACAAATTACATACTTGGCTCGACGCACCCTTAAAACGAACCTGTTAGATTCTAACGAGTGCTTTACTATATCATCAAAACTTTTAATCTCTCTCAAAAACTCACATTCTATACCGTACATCCTAAACAGACTCCAAAATATCATTGAATTTATTCTATCAAAAACATTTCCTCGGTCAAAGTGTGCAACATTAAATATTTTCCCTTAAGTTTAAAACTTCTCACAAAACTGTCCCATATCAACATATCACTGGCTCCCGTGTATCAATTTCCACTGCACTTCCTTTTCAATCCTTTTGTCTTATGCCTTACTTTATCAATCAAAATCCTAGAATACTGTTTTTCTATATCATTATGACAACAATTTCCCTTATTATATGGCAAGCTTCAACCCTAGCTATAGTGGCGAAATGCTACAATACAAGCACAAGGGCCCCAACAGGGATAGCTACCCTATGCGGAAAAAGGAGAAAGGAGGAATAAAATTTGAAAAAATAAATTGTAAATAAAAGATTATTACATATATAACTATGTCAAATGAACAATTACATGTTTGCAATGAAACGAAACTTATAACCTATCTGCTAAACAAGAAAGATTTTGTTCCTAATTCTAATGATTCAATTATTTGATTAGGATGATCATTTCAAACCTTAATACAGCTAGAACAAAGCATCTAGAATACGGTGTTGTATTGAGCCAGTATTCCTGGAAACAAAGTATAGTATGTGAATATCTAAATACAAAGATGGTAAGTAGTATGAGCAATCTTGCATAACATAAACCACAGGATAAAGAGTTCAATATACTAAGTTTCTATCAAGCCATTCAATATGAGAGTCTGTTGGTGAAGACCCGATATGTTAGCAATATTGAAACGTAGACGAAAACAATGTATTAAAACATGTCTTCAGGATAGTAAGGCTTTCAAATATCTAATATCTTGAGATATTTCTTAGATACCAATTTTTTGCAACTGAGGAAGAGGCAGACCGTATATATTTCTCATATGGGAATTAGAAGTCAAGAATGACCCTTAGAATTCTACAAGAGCTGCAGGTAAGTAAGAACAAGGAAAAACCACAATGAAAAACTCCTACTAATAATCTAATCGAGTTTATTTATTAGTGTCAATTTTAACCCCCATAAACTGAGCGATGTGCCATTTTTAGCTATCTGTCTTTTTCAAGATTCAGCATCCTTAAGTCTAGGCTCATATAATGGAAACAATGCACAAAAAGTCCCATCGTCTGCACAGGCAAACACCTTGCTTTTAAGGCTAACAAATATATCATGTACATGTAAACACTACTCTGAGGAATATCATACATTATATTTCTGTAGTTACTCTATCGTTCATCAACAATTACTCTCTGTAATCTATTAGTAAAAAAATTCAGTAATACTACTAAGAAACGATACTCTCACTTCTATTTATTTCAGTAAAAATGCAAGGGCCGTATAAACAATATGGTCAAAAGTAGTACTACATTTAAGAGCCAATCATGCACGCTCATAACCAGCATCAGGTTATTTCTCCACAACATTGGATATTGTAAGAGGAGCACCAATAGCATCAATTATCTTGAAATACCTAGAGTGCAAAAGCACAGGAATAAATGATCACTTCCAGCATATACATTCAAGAGGTTTTGCTAGCAACTATTTTTAAAAACTTCACAAAATAGGAGTTTTAGAATTGAGTGGCAAACGACAACCCCATTTACCTGATGGAGTAACATTTGGAATTTTCCATCAAGTGCAAAAAGAAACATTATGCCCTCTTCAATTCTTTGGCACTCTACTGTTACCATTCCGTAAACAAAAGCAATTAATCCTCTCATACCCTGCTCTAGAACCATTGCACTTGTAAACTCATAGTCTTTCACATCTTAATTTCCCTTCTTGATCATTCAACAGTCACTTTAAACAAACTTAAAAACTTACACTTACAAGGGGGTAAGTGTAAGTAATTGAGCATTACAATCATTTCTTACATCTATCTCTTACTATCAGTAAATATTCAAAATACTTGCTGCATCACTCTCTGTTTACATGTATTATCCTGAAATCCATTTGTTCATCAAACTGCCTTTATGTGAAATTTCCTTTAAACAACTATTACTCTCAAAGTTCTTGTTTATATTAATCCACTTATCTTCATTACTTACTTTCTTTTTCTTTCCTATTCTTTGCTAATAATATGCATCTACTTGTATACATGCACAGTATATTTTCTATGAAACTGCATCAAGAATAAATCAAATTATATTTTTTACTAAACACCTCGCTTTTTTCTTCCTATCACTCCGTTTCCCTTCCTTCTTCCTACCACCCTGTCCTAACTACAAACAATCCTTGTTGATCCTATATTACGTGTTTTAACTTTCCTTACTTTCCATATATTCTCTCAACTATTTAAAACAACCCATGTTCTCATCTATTCATCTACTTAAGTGAGTTTTCATTTTCATCCTATTACGCTCGCAAACTTGTATCATCTTTCCTGTCTAAAATTTTGCATCAACCCCATAATGAACGGGAAAACCTTTGGATAATGCCCCCCCCCCCTCCTTTAATTTTAGTAACTAACATTTCGACCTGCTTTGTACTTGCACCACATAACCTGAGAATTTTTTCCTCGCCATTTTATCTTTCACATATAAATAATTCTACTTTGATAGCCATGTATTCCCATTAATCTTTTCAAACACAATTTCCATTCACTTCAGGAATCCCATACCTACTATCAAAAATACCTCTTGGTGAGAGAGAGAGAGAGAGAGAGAGAGAGAGAGAGAGAGAGAGAGAGAGAGTGAGAGAGAGAGAGAGAGAGAGAGAGAGTACTGTCAAATAGAAGAACCTTAATTTAGTAAACAGTTATTGCTAAACATTCAGTTTCGTGCATAGTACTTGATGAAAATGAAATAATTAAAAGAATTCCCACCTTTAAAAAGGCAATTCTCGTTAATTGAGGTTTCAAAATACATTCTGAGTTTCAACAAGGCTAATATTCGAAGAATAATAAATTAATCTTCTTGAAAGTAAATCTATAAGAACTGGAATATGAATAAGCCTGAATTGATCTCAAATCTAATCTCATAGAAAAATCATCAGAATAGGAGAAGTCATCCATTAAAACAATTTGAATGTAAGTCATAGTACACGTGTCTTTCCTTTAAACATACCAGTTTTATGCCTCTCAATGCCATATGAATTAACGTGTCTTTTTAATTTTAAAGATTCTTGCTCTCTAAGATTTTATAAATATATCCAAGAAATGGGATCACAAAATATTAAAAGAAAAGTTAGAATAAATAAATGAAAATACAATAAAAGGTGATCACAGATTCCACTGAGGTTGATTATTATCGCATATTTCTATTTCAGTAATATCATGCAAAGATCCTTAATTTCCATGTGAAACCTTCAAGCCTAATACCAAAATTAACCTTACAATTCTTAAACTTAATGCATGGACCTCAAAACAATCAATTTTAAAATTGTGGAATATTTTGGAAATGAAAAAAAAAATGTACATGTATCATCAGTTTCCTACAATTTTACTTGTAGCTAACAATATTGACAGGCTAAAAATATGAATAAAATACATTTTGAGGCATAAATGTTTTTTGAATAAAATTATAAGGGCAAAAATTTACATAAGTTTTAAAGGATGGAATGTTCAATTTGGGTAAAAGTAAAACTGAAACTATATTTAGAACTATAATAAATAAAAATCCTCACAAAAATATTAGGAAATAATAATACTAAAGCAGGATTAAAAGGTGTTTTTAAACAGGGGTACTAGAATATTCTAATTCAATAACAAAATTGTAAATCCCTAACTTTTCAGGAGTTAACACTTCGCGACGAGGTCAACGCAGGTCATCAAATGATCCATGGCGGGGGTTTCAATCATAATAGTGCTAACAGGTGGTTCGACAAGACCGTCCAGGTAAGTAAAGAGATAAAGTTATTTCATAGTTAGATTCACTTTAGCAACGTGGCCTATTTTAGATAGAGGAGGATGTTGTTTCTTAACCAAGTTAAAAGTCTTTTTCATATATAGTAGTTAGTGTTTTCAACTGTTATTTGCCCATCAGACTCAGTATAGAGAAATATTGTAGTTTAACATTCTTTAAAAAATACTGAGTAAAATTACCTTAAATATATTACAAATTACTTCCTTTAGTACCTTTGCCCAAAAATATCTTTTACAGATAATAGTTAGCAATTTTAAAATTCAATATAACCAAATCTACGTCCACACTACACTGAAGTATGTCATACACTGTCATAAATATTTATTTCCAGACTTATGACTAGCATGTGGCAAGGTAACATATATATTATTTTCAAATTATTCTCGTAGTGCCCTACTCGTCTGAAAAAAAAAAAAACCAGACAATTACAAGCGACCACTTTGGACAGGTCGGAGAATTTTTTGGCAGATTAAGTTTGCAGTCAAAAACAAGTTGCAGATTTATTCGGTCGTGAAGATAATTGTTAGCTACCTAATTAACCAATTCTAGCTAATCGAAAGTCACAGATGATTGTCAACTTTGACACAGCCTAGTGGCTGACTAGATGATGATTAATGACAGACCAGTCATCAACCAGTCGCAGTTTAATTTTATTTAGTTATAACTTATTGGAGACTTATTATTGTCAAGTGACAGCCACATGCCTGATGGGCACTGATTTCATTTATTTTAAACATGACAGTGATGTATTCGCTAAAAAGGAATTCCTGACATGTGTGGATACACTTAAAACACATTTTCTTAAAAGTTCTATCATTATTGTTAATGCGCTTCTCAAATGAATTTGGTTTTTATAAGGATTAGGCTTCATTTTTAATCAAAGTATCTCTATATATTACATCCTATAAGTTCTTTTCCATAGATGAATTTGAATTCGTAAAATTACATGCAGTGAGCTCTGTTAACACAACGTCCATTTTCTCTATATCATTAGAAGAAGAAGATTTTGGCATAGGAATGATATATTAATGCACATTTATCAGACAATATGTCGCACATAACTTCTCCAATCATCATTTATAAAAAATCTAGTGATGATATATAACAAATGTATTAGACTGGTTACTTTCTAACACTTTATCTGTCAGTAAAATACCTATTACACCTATCTATTCGTCCATGTACTCATATACCTGAAATTTGGATAAGCTTTTTTTTTTCTATTTGATTTAAAGTTTGTTGTCACAAGCGACGGGTGGTGCGGCTTGTGCTACGAACACTCTTGTGCAGAGGGAATTGTTGTCATTCAACTGGTCGAGCAGGTTCTACAGGCCATTGCAGCTGATACACAGGCTCCTCCTCCAGAAGAAACTGAGGAAGTACACCCTCCCCAAGAGGAGATTGCCGTCTCAGAACCACAGGACTCGACAGTCAATAACACTGGGTTCCCAGCACCCGAAGAAGCTGCACCGAATCCTACCAAACTAGAATGGAAAGTGACCCCTGTTATCTACAGACGTATACAGGAATCGGCTGACCGCGTTGACAGGTAAGATTTGGCTTACAACACTTTCGTATTTTCAAGATTCAATATCATCCAATGAAGGCATAAAATAATAAACGAAGAAGAGAGCTCAAATATGCATTTACATTTCAATTCTTCTTGCTATAAAATGTACCAGATAGGAACTCGTGTGTATAAATGAACCAATTAATATCTTTAGGACTACAGAGAAAATTGATAATCTTGCCATAAATATTGATCAATAATTTGTGGGCAAAAACTTGCTTTTTACTTTAATACTTTTACAATAATGGGAAACAATTTAAAGTTGAGAGAGAGAGAGAGAGAGAGAGAGAGAGAGAGAGAGAGAGAGAGAGAGAGAGAGAGAGAGAGAGAGAGAGAGAGAGAGAGAGAGAGAGAGAGAGTAGAACCTAGGGTTACAAGTTTAATTGCTTCTAAGAACAAGCTCTCAACCTAAAATACTCATAGCCATAGACAATTTTGCCCACAAGAAATAAAGGAAATTTACTCAATGCATTCCACACGTCCATAAATCCCGGAGTACGCTATTGTTCAAAGCTTAGTGATGGTAATTATTGCATAAACTATAACCCCTAACTTCAGAAATTAAAATGTCATGAGATCTATCTTTTGAATAACGTTCACTATTACTACAAGAATCACTTAATTTATACTTTCTGGACTCTTGATGTAATTTTTTTACACTTGCAATCAATTTTAACCAGGAATCTATCTGGAGACGACAGATATTTTTCTTTTCTTTAAAATTACATGGAAATGAGACATTGATTGTCGGTAAATAAATTCGCTGCTTGCCTGCCGAAGCCTCATCTGGGTGAACTTTCGCTCGTGGCGTAGGGGTACGTGTGACTTTACTTTCTGTGCAGGATATGATGGTCTCGTAAGTACTTGCCAACGACAAATGGCCATGGAATGTGGAATGTTTGGTCACAGATGAATGGAATATTCGTAATCCAGTACAATACAACTGGAATTTAAAAAAAAAAAAAAAAAAAAAAAAAAAAAAAAAAAAAAAAAAAAAAAAAAAAAAAAAAAAAAACCAGTTCCAGAATTTTACCTTAATAGTGGTAAGGAACAAAAGTTGGAATATTTTCAGTTACGATTTTGGAAATCAACTAAATTTTATAAAAGAGAGAGAGAGAGAGAGAGAGAGAGAGAGAGAGAGAGAGAGAGAGAGAGAGAGAGAGAGAGAGAGAGAGAGAGAGAGAGAGAGAGAGAAGGTGAAGAAGGGAAGCCAGTGATTTGTGATTTAGAAACAGTAATATATAAAATCCTGATTGCTTTCCAATTTCCTCGAGTTAAAAGATACTTGTAACAAAAGGTTCTATACATACAGTGTATGTATGTATGTATATATATATATATATATATATATATATATATATATATATATATATATATATATATATAAAATTAGAATTTGTAGGTGAAGTGCAACCATAACACTTTTCTTATTATTTACTTTTTACGTTTCGACATACGTCTGGTGTCATTATAAAAAAACTGAAAACAAGCCAACGACACGGAAATAATATAAGATCGCCATGGATATACAATAAAAGCTTGTAAAACTTTTTTTTATATAAATTACAAAGGAAAACATTCATTATACAGTATTATGAATCGTATCAACACCAAGAAATAGAAACAATTATGAAAAATCTAAAAAAATAATAATAATAATTCAAGACAAGGAATCACCTTTTCATTATATACAGAGGAATGCGCTTTAATCTGAATTTATAAAGATTTTTTCCCTCTATGGGAGTAGATTCTTATCTTCTAAGCTCATGCACTTCTAAGATTTGGCAAGTATGTTGAAATTCTGTTTATATTCAGTTATTGGCAAAATTTCCGCAATGTTGTCTTACTGTTTAGTGTAGATGCCTTGCCAGTGGCATGGCTATACGTAAACTAACAGCTCTGTGTTGGTCTATTCGGAAGGGGAAAAAAAATCATTCATACTGGACCCTATACATAGAAGAGTATATAGAAAAAAATTGAATGCATACTTTACGAAAAGCTTGACTTTACTTAATTAGACAAGGATTTCCTTCATAGTGGATTAACTAATATCTAAAACTCATACCATACTGAATTTACTAATTATGGCTACTGTTAATATATTGTGTATATCTACTTATCAAGTGATTATTAACAGATTGAAGAACTTCAAGAAACTTGTAACTTTACAAACTGAGAGCGAAAATAATTCTCATAGTGTTTAAATTAAAATAAAACTTACAAAATAAAGCATACAATTCCTTTCAAGTAAATTGAAATATGTGCATTTCAATGTCTAATTATAGGTTAGTAGAGGATCTCGACTTCCGCATCCTACGGTACCTCGGCTACGGAAGAGGCTTCATGAAGAAAACTAAATGTTCTCCTGACGCCTTCATTCAATTGGCACTACAGTTAGCTTTCTTTAGGTAAATATATTTTAACAATCCTCTTTATGAAAACCATAACTTTACAAATATTAATCTTGGACGACAATATCATCTATAAATTCAGTTATTATGTTTTTTCTCACTTCAATGGAGTTACGTATTTCAACACTACATTGCACGATGTATTATACTTATCTTTAAAGCTCTAACTTTGTCCCTATTCAATTTTAGGTTTTAAATATAAATATTTAATGAAAATTTGGTTCTAATTTCAACTGCTTACTTCACATAAACCATCTCATGAAATATTTATTGTATGGTTTCACATGTGCATCCATACCAACTTGAAAATCTGAAACCATTTAGCAGCTTTATTTTGTTAATCCTCATCCTATTTCAGATATGTGTTTTATTTGTTCTCTTTCAATCAATAACACCATCAAAACAAAGAATAATTCAGCCAAAAGTAAAGCGAAATTAATACTTGCAATGAAAATCATGTTAGAAAAGGAAAATAACTGATGGCAACCTGATAAATGCTATTATAAGACAAATTTCTGGAGCAGCCTATAATGCGCAAAAGGAAAGCTGTAAAAATGTGATGGAATAAAACAAAATCATCAGGAAACTATAAACCCAATTAATTTTTTGTTTAGAAATATATACGAAGTTTTGAGAGAAAGGGAAAGAACAAATAAAAATTCAAAAAACTAAATACTTTGCCAGAAGCAAAGTATAACACTGAGAAAGACTTGAAGTTAACAACCTGTTTGCTATTGTCAAGTTCCAGAATCATTGTTGAATTACACACTCACAATAACATGTGGTTTAAAAAACTCCAATCATTTACTTTCATTTAAACTAAACATCCGATTTCTGCAAAGGAAACTTAACTCGATAATCCCCTCATGCCTTTGCACCTTGGTTTCTTCAGACAATTCAAGTCTCTTCTAAGGATTATGTTTCTTCACTTAATCTCATCTTACAAACATCAGTTATGTTGATACACAGGTTTATTTGAATAACCCTCTTTCCTTCATTTACTATTCATATATACTGTGCACTCGTTACTCCATCTTACACTTCCCATATATTCTCAGAACCTTACTCTAGCTAACATTTCCTTTTAACATTCTTCTCTTGCAGGCAAGTTCAAACTCTTTAGATATTTTCTGTTGTTTCCCGATAATCTGTAAACATTAATCAGTCTACGCTCCATTCATGAAAACCACTATCCTTCCTCTGGCCTGTAGCATCACACCATCTATAATGACGTTAAACAGCCATGAAGACATGACAACTTGACTCGACCCCCTTCCACCCCAAACAAGAAACAAAGTTATCTGAATGTTCCCATACGTTTGACTTCCATCATAATCACTTCATTACTCAAAAACTTGCATTCTGAACCACCTCAACTTAGCTTCTCAATTCTATCACAAGATTTTTATAGGACGATGTATGTTTCATACAAGTTCTAATTTTGACTTGAGATCTCATATACCTGTTTTTCAAACATTATCTACCCATCCTTGTTTAATGGGGTTATATTTGCTATAGATCCAAGAATTACGAAATATACGTTTTCTGGTTCAAAATAGTAAATATGAAAGAAAATTACCTGTTAAAAAAGCTAAGTTTTCCTATTTTGAGTAAAGAAATTTTACATCAAGAAAGTCTTTGGAACATGTCAATTCCAAGCTTGAGAGAGAGAGAGAGAGAGAGAGAGAGGAGAGAGAGAGAGAGAGAGAGAGAGAGAGAGAGAGAGAGAGAGAGAGATGGGGGAATATCTCCCTATGATTTTGAACATAAAACACTCCTCGCTTATCAAAGACCACGTCATGTAATGTATCTTTCACTATCCACTTTTAGATGAACACCATAACTTTTCGGCGTTATTACAGTAACTTTAAATGGATCCCCATAACATCAATTTTGGTTGTCGCCACCGACCATACTGGAATATTCGCTATGTCAATCGTAAAAGAAAGGGCTAGATCTTAAGATACTGAGAGAGAGAGAGAGAGAGAGAGAGAGAGAGAGAGAGAGAGAGAGAGAGAGAGAGAGAGAGAGAGAGAGAGAGTTGCCCCCTAAATCTGCTTTAGGATCAATGACCCAAGAAGTTTGAAGATGGATACGAGGCCATTTTGTGCATAACAAAAAATCGTGGTCGTAAGGAAACTCGTTAAATTTCTATTAGCATCCACGAAACGTAACTGCCTACAAAAAGAAAAAAAATCGCTAAAGATGTCCATCAGGTATGACGTAAGACATTAAAAGGCGTGATTAACATACATGAATATAGGGAAAATTTAAGAGGGTCAATATTAACAATGTCGTTATCAATCAACTTGACCGATAATCAAGTGTTGTTTATATGTATTTTGAAAAAATTAAAGCACTTGAAATCTTTTCTGTATCCGAAAAAAATATTAAAAATAGATATAATCTACTTTCCCTACTTTCGTAGTCCACATAAATGATATGTTATATCGGTATTTGCGTGTATCTACATGTGTATGCTCGTTTCCTACTTATGAATTATATAAAAGAGTTGAACTTGGATACAAGTACACCAGCTCACATTTCATGTGAAAGTCAGCTGCCATTCTAAGGTCTCTTTTCAAGCATTGACAAAAACAGTAGTAACGTGAATGTCTAAAATATGAACAAATCACTTAATAAAATGAAAACAAAAATAAACATGTTTTATAGCTTTTAACACTAATCCTCTCAGCATTCTCCCTATTTCCTTTAGATGTAAAATTTACCCAGAGCATTACCATAACCTAAAAATAAGTTCATTATCCTATATAGTAATAAGTAGAATACTTGTCATAAAATTATGTTTTCAGTATATGCTATCTTTGTTTCTGTTTTTTGGCTGAATACTATTCTATAATGTGCTAGAAAGATCAGATGTTATTTAGTGATTTAACATTACCAATAGTACATTCTATCTTTGCTTTCGTTTTTAGACTGAATACTACTGTATTCTATAATGTGCTAGAAAGATCAGATGTTATTTAGTGATTTAACATTATCAATAGTACATTCTATCTTTGTTTTTGTTTTTTGGCTGAATACTACTGTATTCTATAATGTGCTAGAAAGATCAGATGTTATTTAGTGATTTAACACTATCAATAGTACATTCTATCTTTATTTTTGTTTTCTGGTTGAATACTATTCTATAATGTGCTGGAAAGATCAGATGTTATTTAGTGATTTAACATTATCAATAGTACATTCTATCTTTGTTTTTTTTTTTTT
>NC_090768.1:46005450-46007950 GCF_036898095.1 Palaemon carinicauda
ATATATATATATATATATATATATATATATATATATATATATTTATATATATAAATATATATATATATGTATATATATATGTATATATATTATATACATATATTGTATATATATATATATATATATTATATTTATTATATATATATATATATATATATATATATATATATATATATATATATATATATATACACATACATATACATACTGTAGTTGAACAATGGTTGCTTCAAAGAAAAAGAAGACAAGGTATCATGCTAGCATAGCTAAAAATGAGCCGCAACCATAGAACTAACTAAATTTTAGGAGTTACCTAGTGAGACCATTCATATATAGCCTACCAGTGATTTTTACCAAATTTCATTACCCACTAACAGACCAACTGATAGAATTTAATTAGAATTACATTCAATGAGCTAACATATGAGGAAAACCCACGCCAATTTCGTCTTTTATTGAATACGATACTGTGCTGATTGTCATATGTTGACTCCTTTGGTAATTCCAATTAAATACTAACTATTGAGTCAGTTTGAAACAATCTACCTAATCTCTATCATATAAGATGAGAAAACCTGAGCAAGTAGTATACAGTATTCGTCTTTTATTGAATACGATACTGTGCTGATTGTCATATGTTGACTCCTTTGGTAATTCCAATTAAATACTAACTATTGAGTCAGTTTGAAACAATCTACCTAATCTCTATCATATAAGATGAGAAAACCTGAGCAAGTAGTATACAGTATATACAAATCAAGAGATTCAGTGACATTCCCATCAAAATATAATATAATTATCGGAAACATTAGGTGACAAAAATGAGAAGTAACTGCATCTAGGATGCAATTAGCTTCACTAATGTATATGAATGTTTTCTTTGATTATTTTCAGGCATCATTGAAAGTCCTTTTGCTGTCTATACAGTTAAGGTCAGGTTTATGTTTTTTTCTTTTTTATCATTCATCTAACTTCCATGGTTTTCCATATCTAGAAGCGAGGCTATTATTCCAGTGAGGTTTTAAACAGATATAACATATTTCTTATCGGATTTCCAGCATATCATAGGTAAAATCGTCTCTTTTTCTATCGAAAAACATTTAATGTGCATATGGATCGTTACAGCACATGTAAAAAGGAACAATAAAATTCATCAGTACTTGATAATTGATAAAAAATATAATGTTCTATACTTTAAACAGGTGTCACGGTCAACTGACTAGTACCTACGAAAGTGCTAGTACCAGAAGATTCCGTCATGGGCGAGTGGATTCCATCCGTGCAAACACGCCGCAAGTGCTCACTTGGTGCGAGGCTATGGTCATCAATGCTCCCGTAAGTCTGTGCTTGTGTCATTAAGTAGAATTGAAGGTAATATTAAGTAAGAAAAAAGAAAAAGTACATATAATTTTATAACTAAGTGATGCTGTATACAGTAGGGTGTGGAATCTGGGAATCACTGAAGATTGGATTTTTGGAATATGTACCACAAGGTACAGCGGTGAGACTTGGAAATCCATTCTACCATGAGGCAGGATTCTGCGAAGTGGTTCGATAGCAAGAAGGATGAAAGTAAAGGGACGGTGTTAGGATGAAGGCCAAAACGTTAATGTAGTTAGGGGTCTACGCAACACAGTAAAGTTCTTTTCGTAATGTCTACAGTGCGCCTTGGTTTGATATAGATTATCATAAAAATCATTAATACAATAATATATATGTATATATATATATATATATATATATGTATATATATATATATATATATGTATATATATATATTATTTATGTATATATATATATATATATATATATATATATATATATATATATATGTGTGTGTGTGTGCATGTTCTGTGTCGCAAATCCCGCTCTACAACATTTTTTTGCCCATTTTTAGTTTCATCTTCATAGTAATATATATATAAAAAAACAATATTATTGAGAGTGAAACAGTATAATCAGTCTGACTGTATGTTTTGGACCTAAAATACCAGTGTGTGTATGTATGTGTGTGTGGTAACGTTTAGTGTCACCTGCCACTCATTTCATGGATATACGATTTGGAGTTTAAATCTTAAACTGTTTCTATGGGAGGTCGATCTAAATATCGTTTAATCATAACAAGAGTAAAATACAAACATGGCTTCAATACTTCCAAAAATAAGAATGGATAGCAACATGTTCTGAAAAAAAAAAAAAAAAAAAATATGGTCCCATCTAACTCTGACTCTTTTTAAAACCTTCTGGAGTTTTCTTTTTCTATCTAATAAATGGCACTATTCTTACTTCCAGTTTGGTTGCACATCAACTACGTTGTAAGGCCCGTCATCATTACTTTGTTACATAAATATCAAATAGACATTTCTAGTGAAAATATCTTTATTAAATAGTTTTGATTCTTACGGCACAAAATTTTTTGGGTTCTGCAAACTATATCATCGTGTGAAAACCCAAAACATACGAATTAAATTGTTTAAAATTGCATAAAAGGAAAAGAAGA
>NC_090768.1:46012950-46020450 GCF_036898095.1 Palaemon carinicauda
CTTGTGAAGATTCGATTCTTTCCCTTTTAGTTTTCTTTTTCAAGACCTCTTAAGGCTTTGACGTCCCTCCAAATGAATTAAACGTGCATACCTTCCCTGAAAATTTTGTCATTGAAACTAGGTAATTACATGTATAGATTTCTAATCCCCGTGAAAAAAAATGTCGCACCACATAACCAGGGATTTCCAGTGTTCCGATTTCTTTGTTTTATTCTTTTTTGCATCATTATCACGGTAGTCTCATGATCATTATATATTCATATAATTAATACTAGTTTATGAAATCTAAATAACATAGTCTCATGTTTTCCTTACTTCACTAATTTGGTAATTCGTTACTCTATTCTTCTGAGCTTTCCTTTCGTAGGAAGCCATTCATTGTTATAGATTAAATCCTTTTAACTTTAAGTCTTTATAATGACAGGTCATAGAAAATGAACTCTTCATGCCATAGCTATGGCTTAAAAGGTGAAGTTTGCTCCTTTCGGTGGCCTTAGCCTACAATTCCACAAAACTATTCATACGCTTATATAACCAAAAACAACAATGGAGCGTCTACTGTCAAATCATCTCATATGGAAGCAATATATGCAATCCAAAGGTTCAGTATCTGTCCATATGACCTGTAGAGTTCCTGACCTTAAACGTTTAACTGTCTCATCTCCAATATCTCGATCATTGTGAGCCCAACATGGCTGTCTGGTGGTATTAATGGGAGATAAAACCTAGAACAGGTGCAGTTACGCCTTGCACATTCCATTAAGAGGTGAATTAGTTCGTCAATGACCTAAGCAGTTGGTACGTCTAATTTGCCAAAAGAATACAATAGCTAAATATCTGGCTATCAATAGAAATACATTCTTTCACGAAGGAAATAAATTTCTCACTAAGGTCCCATGGCTAAATAAAAAAGTGACTGTGACCTTCGTATTGGTGCTGGTTTGTTAATCTTTAGTGGTACTTAACAAGCAACGTGTTCAAAATAATGTTAGGTCTTTACACGGCCATTCAACAAAACGCTTTTAATGTTAACATTGTTGAATCGACTGGTGTGTACTGAAAGATACGTTCGTTATGAATATGCATGTTTGATCTCTATTTCTGACACCGTAAGAGCACTGGGTGTCAATGATATATAAATTAGACACTATTACAATTTTGTATTCTGTAACCGACATGCAAGTACAAATTTTATTTCATCATGTTTATCAGTAATTTTGCTTGAGATTTTACATTCATAATGGCCACAATTAAATAAGGAAAATGAAACTTTTGTTACAGATTTTCTGAAAAAAAATATTGCGGCAAAATTACTTCTTTTGAATAACACTTAAAAAAGTTTCTTTTCCCTCGACATTAATCTCTAACAGTTTAAAATCTCCAAGACATCGAAGATAATCTATTATCATTAAATTTCTTTTATTTGATATTCTCCTTTGGAGGTGGAATGGTATCTATAATTGAAATCACAGCTACTTCCGGAATATATCCCATTTTTGGGGCTTTCGTTCATATCAAATACAAACACAAATCTACTCATTAATGAATAGCCTTTTTTTTTGCACTACTTATTGTGGGATCCGCCACTGGCTTCAGTCGTGCCTATCAAATTTGATGATTACTCGCTAGACAGCTTGCATATGACATGCCTTCCTTGTTAATTTAACTTTTTCAAGTTATTTATGGAAAAGTTTTTTCTCAAACTTCCTTTAGTTTCAACCCATTAAGGCACCATATGACTAGTGTGATAAATTTACAATTTCATATCTCTCCTCATTATGTGGCCTGCTCCGAGTCTATGAAATGCGTTTAGTCCCAATTTCCAGAATGAGTTGCTAGTCTTTAATCGACCTCTGAGGAAGAGAAATAATTGAGGTATTGCGTCGGATTATTGCTTAATCATGATGGCAGGTCTCGTCAGTTACACGTTAATAAAAAGGGAGGGCAGATTTTATCCATTCCATTAATTGTAATTTCTAAATATAACTAGGTGGGATGGCATGATTAATTATGTATATTTTCATTATGGTTTCCAAAGGAGCTTATCTGCAATCTTGAGATTTGCTCCTAGTTTTCATTGTGGAATGGAGCTGGCTCTCCACATCTAACAGCAAAGAGGCCAACGTATATTCTCATCTATTTTTCTTATATCTTATTTCACCTGAATACATTATATTCTTCATACCCATGTTCCCCTTTCAGAAGGAGGGAAGTGGCACCAGTGAGGTAGAGCCTTGCGGCCCTCAACAGGTCTGTAAAGATAAGGTTGAGAGCCTAATATCCTTTTACTTGACCTCATCTGACGCTGGTTCTAATTTGTGCCTACGTCAAGTGATGAGCAGCAAGACCAGGAGATAAGTCATATGCCATCAATAGGAGTTTTCAAAATTTATGCAATATACAGCTACACCAAATGAGCCAATAAGCCAATGTCATAATATTCGAACATTGTTTTGGGAGTTGGGACCGGAAAATTGGAACCAACTAATTCATGGCTGAAAAATCTAGCTTACAGTGCTTTTCACGCTTAATAAACTATGATGTAATGTGTCTACGTGATCGATGGCAGATAAAGTTTTTTTTTTTTTTCCTCACCTAGGCAAAGTAAAATGTTCTTCTAAATTCAGTAGCTCGAACCCCAACAGAAGAGCAAAGGACAAAGGCAGACCCATAGGCTCCATTTGCTAGCATTTTCGTGACCAATTTACTTTGGATCACAGATTTATCAAACAGTAAAAGAGAGACCAATAAACTTTTCAGCATTTTTCAATCTATGATTGCGATCTGAATCTTTTACTCCTACTATAATCAGGCGAGAAAAGTATTATTGCGCCTAATTTAATTCAGAAAAAAACCAAGTTAACGAAAAATATCATCATATCTCCTCTCTCTAATGGGTTTCCTGCTTCCTTATGGGTATATAGACAGCTATTTTCTTTATTGACCTTTTTGGTTTCCTCCGCTTCTGGACTGACAAAGGGCATAGAGTTGACAGCCTCATCGGATTTCCCACAATTAAAGGCAATCTCAAAGGAGGGCAAGAACGAGTAGAAAATCCAATGCTCTCTTCGTTTACGAAAATAGATCAAACTATGCAGAGAATCTTATCTCTCTGAAGCACATTCTTTCCATGTGCATTGCTGGATTACACTTTGCACTGATTCCAATAAGATATCCAATATCTTTTGCATATGAAGCCGCAGGTTACCAGTGTCGCTTTGTGGTGTTGGAATAATAGCCACTAATAAATAATTATAATTAAAACATACCAGGAAGCTAAATTTCCTGTGACAGTGATACTACGGAATATCATTATACAATCATACAAATATTCAGTAAAAGTTAGAAAGATAAGATCAATACTTGCAACAACAAGGTCTTAATAGTTATTGAAAGCTTTCGATATTCAAAAATGCTCATTGAACTAAAGCAATAAAAAATAATCTTACGATTGAAGTAAGAGGTTATTTCTGTCATTTAAACTATGTAATCTTATGAACCGAGTAAATTATAGGTGACGCTGGATATATCAAGAGGATTTCGAGCAAGGTTTGTGGATCAGTGTGAAAGAGTCTGAAATTTGTGTGCACAAAGACTAATTACATTATGTTACCTTTTAACCAGTCCATGTAAGTACGAGTGTGGGAGTATTTTTCAATGTGTATGTATGGCATACAGGAATTTTAAATGAATGTTACAAACAGTGTATCTTCTTTTGAGTAATAACAAGTATGCTTGCATATACAGGGTATTAACTATTTAAAAGTATACATACATAATAAACCCATATTTCTGTATGTACATTAAGTGCAAATGGGAGTGTGAGAAATTCTGTAATAGAAAGTATGGGAATCAAACAGTGATTTTCATCATGTTTTGACAATAGTACACGAAGCAAAAAGTAGGCCTTGCGTATGGTGTATTTGTATGCCTACAATTGCCCGCAAGATGCAGTCGTAACATTAAAACCTTGAGGTTATGTTCCTGTTAAAAAGACTCTAACAATATATCTTTAGACATAGTGCCATGAAAAGTACGTATAAACATATCATGTTCAAATAATATTTGTTGATCATATAAATATTCTACAATGTTAGCTGTAAGAAAAAAGAGAGAGAATGGAGTTTCTAAATGGAATATATTTACTTTGAATGTACAGTACGATATTTGTGTTTTGCTTGCGGATGAAGTTGAAATATTTACCAAATTGTTGTTGATAAGTGGCCGAAATGTTATACAATGTTCTGAATATTAAAGATTTATTGAAAATTTTTTTGCCATACAGTATATAAACTATAAAGGAAAATAATAATTTAGACTTCATCAGAGCATATTGTTTTCTTGTGTTTCAGAATATATATAGTTATACAATATAGATGGCCAGCAAAAGCCGGTTTGATTAGTATGAGACGGTAGTAATTGGCTCGATTAGGCAAATAATAGACATAGTGTATCATTAATATTCATTTGATGTAAAATGTTGCGTGCACAGTGCTCCAATATATATTTGTTGTCATGGCAAGTTGCTGTTCAGAAGTAGATGTAGATATATGTAACATAGATGTTGAATAATGTAGATATATTGTATATAAAAATTAAGTAAATTTGAGAATTTCTTAACCTTCAATGTTGAATACATATCTTAAACAAGGACCCCTGTTATGCAGAAATGCACACATACATTATACATGCATATATATATATATATATATATATATATATATATATATATATATATATATATATGTGTGTGTGTGTGTGTGTGTGTGTGTGTGTATATCCATATATGTGTATAAACATACTATATATATATATATATATATATATATATATATATATATATATATATATATATATATATATATATATATATATAGACGTTCAACATTCATGAGTTAGCTCTTGTTAAGCATACAAAATGTATTACATCCACGAAATGAAAAGTGAAAGCACTTGATTAAAATTAGTGCTTTTATCTCGTTCATAAAATCAATGAAAACAAAATCAATACAAAATTGTATTCATAAAAGAAAAGGGATCCCTACTGTAAACAGTCAGTTTCTTGATGATCCCAAGGAAGTTGATTTGAGAAAATAAGAATAATACAGACCACAGCTTCGATTTGAATTAGGACCTTGGGTACTAGTAATTAAAAAAAGATCCAATATTTCTTCGAGTAATGTACAGTAATTAATATGGATCACTGGCCGCTTAAGTATCCACTTTTCTGCACAATATGTTTTATTTAAATTCTTATTGTAAACCCGATGGTGTCAATTACAGTTAAATTACTTACTCCTGTCAAGTCCTTCCACTTTTCATTTTGTATTTAATACATATGTATGCACAAAAACACACACATGAACACGTGTATAAATAAATAAATAAATATATACATATATATATATATATATATATATATATATATATATATATATATATATATATATATATATACATATATATATATATATATATATATATATATATATATATATATATATATAAAATAACAAATGCAGTTTTTCTAGACAAGTGCAGGACAAAGGCCTAAGTCATGTCAATTCATGCGTTTCATGTCTGAGTTTGGCCAGTTTTCATCCTTACGCAGGCTTGTGCAGCACTCTAGCAGTACCAACCAAACTCGCTCGAGTCCATCGTCAGGAAAGGAGGAACGATGAGGGAAAATTCCCCTTTTATTTCTTTTCGGCTGTCGGTTACATCCCTAAATGGGTCCAAAACTTGGGGAAGTGACATGGTCGATATATATATATATATATATATATATATATATATATATATATATATATATATATATATATATATATATATATATATATATATATATATATATATGCATATATATATATATATATACACAGAAGTATATAATAAAAAAAATATTTTCGCCAACTAACTTACCCCCCTTTTAGAAAACCCACCCCACTTCGGGATATCAGATGGGCACAGACTTTCTTACTATTACAAACCACCAAGAATAAAATGTCTAGCCTACCGTTTATTCTTGGTATGCATTTTTTGCAGGGTAGGCTGCTGTATGGCAGGGTACTAGCCGTCCATTATACAAGGTTTGCATCAGTCTGTCTCACCACAAATTTTGATTGATTACACCCTCCGAGGGGGATTACCACTTTGCTACGTCATGTATTTATGTGTTAAATTAGATATCCAACAGGAATGAGCATACGCATAAGGACCTCAAACTCAAACAATTGGAAGAAAGTGGATCTTTTCTTAGCATCATTACTAAAGTTGTAAGTCATAGATTGCAAAGAATTTTTGTCGAAGGGGACCATAGTGAGTACAATAATTGATATCTGGTGTTCCTCAGGACATTGTTCTTGGCCCATTACTTTTCTGGCTATAAACGCATAAGTGGTTTGGCCTAGAAAATAAGCTTGTTGCATATGCAGATGATGCTACTCTCTTTACTTCAATTCCATCTCCTGACTGTAGACCTGGGGTTGCTGAATCCATTAATATATATCTAGCTAAAATTAGTGTCTGGTGTAAATTTTGGGGCATGAAGTTGAATCCTAACAAAACTCAAAGTATGATTGTTCGGTCTTGATAATGTTTCATTAATTTTTAGCTATGATTCTTGGTTGTAAAGTTACTTTTGAGAAACACATTCGATCCGTTTCTTCTTCAATTTCACATAAAATTGGCTGATTGAGAAAGTATTTTCAAGACTTTAGGTGCTCAATATATTTTTAGAAGTGTTTTAATTCTTTCATTCTGACTTGTTTCAAGTATTGCTCTCTTGTATGATCTTCAGTTGCTAACGCATCTTGAATTATTAGAGAATTTGCAGTCTATCGAATTTCTTATTCCTAATCTGGATATAAAACTGTGGCAGTGTTGTCGAGTTAGTTCTTTGAGCCTGTTGCATAAGATTTTTCAGAATTCTAACCATTCGTTGCATTCAGATCTTCCCACTGTACCATCATGTACGTAGTAATAGGTATGCAACTAATTCTACCAGTCTTGCCTTCTCCATCATAACGCTCAACAATGTACAGTATTTTAGAGGTTTTACTCCATCTGTGACCAGATTGTGGAATGATCATAATAATCAGGCCGTCGAATCGGTGGAACTTCGTAAGTTCAAACTTAAAGCAAGTGTTTTTATGTTGAACAGGCTGACATAATTAACTTCACAGTTTATACATGACATAAATATTTTAACGTTGTTACTGATGTTATGATATTTCAGATACTTAATTCATTACTTCTTGTACACCGTTTATTCATTTCCTTATTGCATTTCATGAATGATGTATTTGTTTCTGATGGAGCCCTTGGACTTGTAGCTTCCTGCTTTTCCAACTAGGGTTATAGTTTACCTAATAACAATAACAATAATAATGGTAATAATAATAATAATAAAAACAATAATTATAATAATAATAATAATAATCATAATAAAAACAATAGTTATAATAATAATAATAATAATAATAATAATAATAATAATAA
>NC_090768.1:46025450-46035450 GCF_036898095.1 Palaemon carinicauda
ATATATATATATATATATATATATATATATATACTGTATACACACCGGGTATCTGTGTGTGCGAGTGCTCACATTTAAATGGTATTTACGTAAAAGGTTATATAAACTTTAGTGTACCTGAGATTCTATCTTCATAATTAAGTGACTTGTTTATCCTGCAGCTACTGCAAGAACAAGAACTAAACATATTACAAGCCAGGAATTCTTCTTTCTATTGTTTTCATAAGCAGACAATAATCTAATTTTTACATATAAATTGATTAATGAGAATGTGTTTATATAATTCTCAGTATTTCTTATTTTCGGCCCATTAAATCTTTCGTCAATATTCTGGTTCGCTATTGTGTTTGGGTATAAGAATGAATGAGCATGAGGAGAGAGGCTTCATTTATGGAAATAGAATGGTCAAAAGAACGTTTGTAAATATAATGGAGAGATAGAGTTACATTTCATTTAGAAAAACTACACTGTTAGAAAAAAACCGTAATTTTAATTAGAAATTCTCCGTAAAAAGTATACTGTTCTCAACCGTACTTCAGTAAAAGTACAGGCGACCATAATTTCACGTTACTTTGTTATTATCCTTTACAGGTTGGTGACCGTAATATCATTCCTTCACGTCATTATATCATAAAACAGTAAAAAACCTGGAATAAATGTTGCCAGAGTTTTACCGTTATTTTAATATAAATTCTTAACAGTGTAGGTACCAGTCACAGCAAGATATCAAATTACAGATGAACCTCGTCGCAGAAAACCTCCACATCATCATACGCTTAAATCACTAATGGATGTTGAAAACTTTCCATTCCAGCAAATATACTTCCTCTTGCAAATGCCGAACAATTTCAAATTTAATTTACGAGACCAAGCCAATTCAAAACAATTTTCATCTGATGTAACCTTTTTACCACGCCCTCGCATCTCCATATTCCTCACAAATCATCGATCAAAGCTTTATCTTTTTCCTACTTATTCTCAAACTTCACAGATCCTTTAACTAGCACTGCTTTTTCCTAGCAATATTTTTGTTAGCCGTCTAACTCACCGAATCAAAATTCAGCTGCAAGCACTCCGAAATTCACTGGGCAGTTTTAGTACAAATAACATTTATAAACACTCCCTCGAGCAAAGATATTTACAACTTATTTCTCCAGCTGATTGATAGTTTTTACTACATCTCAATTTATCTTACACACCTTACTCAACTTCAAAATACAATATTGCAGCCATTTGACAGCACTTAATCATCTTTTAAAACGATACCCTTCCATTTTACTATTTCACTACGGTCATCTCTTACATCCTGAGTAGTTACTACCACAAGCGTTTGGCACGAATCTGATCTTTCTGTTAGTTTTCACGTTTTATTACGATACATGTTTTCATTTCTTTTTAATGAACAAAAGCAATGACGTTTATGATGAATGATTGTTTCAATACACAATAGGAACACCCATGATAATAGCTATGGGAACAAGAGTTGATGCATCTGATACATAGGACAGTACATAGCAACTTCTCCTACCGAGTTTTAGGTTAGGGATGAGAAAATATGTACAAAATTAGAAAAGAGTTGTCTTGATAGTAAATGCCGTAATTGCACAAGTATCTAATAACAGTATATCGCGTGCGGAACGCAAGAAGAAGAAGAAGAAGAAGAGAGAGAGAGAGAGAGAGAGAGAGAGAGAGAGAGAGAGAGAGAGAGAGAGAAGAGGAGAGAGAGAGAGAGAGAGAGAGAGAGAGAGAGAGAGAGAGAGATTATGAACAACCGTTAAGTAAAATATATAAATAAGCCAAGGATAATGTGAAGTAAAACAGGATGTATGCATTTTCTGAAAGACTGCAACAAGCAACTCAGCATACGAGTATGACTTCAATTTTTTTTACTTTTTATTCCGGAAGTAGAGTGAAGCAATAAACGGGGCATAGTAATAGCAAAAACAGAAAACATACCATGTCATCATATTTGTTTTAGACTGACCACATTCATAAAGATTTTTTTCTCCAAAATTTCTCACTTCAAGGTCTCAGAAAAAAATAAAATACATTGACTGGTGATTTGTGATACCTTTGTGAAAAAGGCCTGATCAGGCAGAATTAAAGAAAAATCTCATTTGTTCAACAATTAGTGTGAAGAGTTGATCAAGTCAACTTGGAAAATATATCTCAGGTTCTCGTGAAATATTTGTTGAAAAGAACCCCGCTTTGAGCTTTTGATTTAGGACACAATGGATGCTCTATGAACTACCAAAATGACGAATGAAGATACCTCTCTTGCTTCGTTACTCGTGTGTCCATAAAAGATTTAATCTAAAAAAATATATTCTGCAGCTTATATCTGAACCATTCAATGTTGAATGCTTATTTCTTGGAAATGATATACGATTATGAATATAGAATATACATTGAATAAATTTACAACATATAACATTTAATAGACATATATCTGAGATATGTGATAGACATCCATACAGAGGAATACCTAAAAAGATACAAATTCATAAGAGGCAGTCTTAAGTATACCATTCCGATTTTCCTGCACCAGGATTCAGAGATGAATAGCTGTTATTCTTTCTGCCTCTATAAACTATTTCTCCGTGGAAAAACTGGAACAAAAAGTTCACTCTCGCGTTTTCTTCACTGCCATTTGTATTAATCAGTTTTATATTGGGAAGACTATTGCAGCGTCTATTGGTGAGCTTTGCATGATGACCAGCTACACAAATAGAGGGGAAACCAGAACAGGGAAAGCCAGTCATGTCCAAACAGCCTGCACTGCTCATATCAGCCGATAGAATAGCACTATCATTTAAACCTATAACTTCCGAAGGACTCCAAACAGTAATAGATTCTGTGGACGACAAGAGTGTTTCCTTTGTTTCTTCGCTAATCATTCGCCTTCCAGGTGTGGTGGAAGGTTTACCATTTGGAACTTCAACTAAAACTGTAGTCTTATACTCCACCTCTATAGATTGCTGTGAAAGCTTTTTTTTCGATCCTTCCAGTCTCTTAAATTCCCTGATTTCTGGGAAATTGAAAGTCCTTGAATTTCTCCTGAAACTGTAAGTTGATATGCTTTTTCTGGGATATGTTTCACTAACAACTGGAGTTATAAGACTTTTGCTTCCGGGAGAGTTGAGAGAAACACGACTTTTCGCAGTCACATAGTTCAAAGCTGGATGACTGCAGAAAGAATTCTTGTGCTGAAGAAGAGGACCAAGAGTACTCGTCGAAGGTTCTGAAAGATCCCAACCCTGAAAATTCAATAAAACTGAAATTATCGAAACAAACTATCTTGATAGTAGTTATGCGAGAAATATAAATAAAACGAAGTATATTTGACATCTACAACTAAAGCAGTTGATTAATGATGAGCTAAGAGTTTAGCTCGAAATTGCATACTATATGCAAAATATTCCAATATAAAAAAATATTAACAAAAAGGTATAATATTAATTACATATAAAAGAAGGGATTTATTCTGAATTTCACAAATTCCCGTTTTTGTATATTTTTCATTATTAAAAGGAAAAAATTCTGCTACTTACCTCAAAGGATTAAGAAAATGGTGGTTCATTGTCGCCATATAATGCAAGCATAATCTCATGTCCGCATTAGTTTCACTACATAAGCACAATCGGGGGCAGGTTACTAGTATGGTTACGACGTGCAGTTGAAATTTGCGTTAAATCACAAGAAATTAAGAAGCTTGCTGAAAAAGCGTCAAGCAAGAAAAGGATGGCAAGGCATAGGAAAAAAGGAGGATGCAGTGAATAAAATTTAGAAAAAACATGGGCTCAAAATTATCTATAAAACAGTTTTTCATCCAGCAAAAGTATAAATCCAGTGAGCAACATCGTCAACCAAGCCATGCGTATATGTACAGTATTTCTGTAGTATGGTCCATTTTTTAGCAACAATGTGCCAAACTAAGGAGTATAAAAGACAACGGTGTATGCATTTCCCAAAAAAGAAAAAAATTACATTTGCTACGTGATAAGGATATAAACTACCTTAAAATATTCACGGATATAGAATGAGAAATTTGCTGACACCATGCGCAGACTTGAGGTAAAAAACAATGACCTTTTCGTTATTTCTTATTTATTAGAAAACATATTCAAATGACCAAGAACTATAAACTTCTTACAGAGAAACTTCATAGAACAATCATTCATCTCTGGATACCAACAGGGAATTAAACCTTTGAACAAGATCACAGGAACCACAATCTTGTTCAGTTTGAATATTTCAAACTTGCAACCATTCAATATGCTTTAATATTATGCACCCCTTTTCCATAAAAAAAAAAAAAAACACATACTCTATTACAGAAGTATTTTGTTAACAGGAAAATCGCCATTCCAACCACCCATAGTTCACGTAACCTACATTATACTGTACTATCATTATTCATTAGTTTTTCGGGATTTGTTGCGTGATGAAAGGTTCCAAATTCATATAGGAAAGGTAGAGATATCAAAAGTGCCATGCAAAAGGAACTATACAAAGCAACAAACACTAAGAATAAATGCATCAGGAGAATTAGGACATAATGTACAATAAAAATATACAGAAAAGGACCAACAAACAAACATCACCCACCTGAGGTTCTGAGAGTTCACGTTCCTCTCTTATCTCGGATACAGTGCTAGCAGATACACCAGCCATGACCCCATTTCTAGTGCTATCGAATATACTCTTCGATCGTTGGTTGAAAATTCGTTTTTTGATCTCTGCCTGAAATATGGGATTTTTTTTCTTAATACATGTAGTCACTTAAATCAAGGGATAGTACAAGTATGAGAGAGAGAGAGAGAGAGAGAGAGAGAGAGAGAGAGAGAGAGAGAGAGAGAGAGAGAGAGAGAGAGAGAGAGAGAGAATAATTAATCAAATTCATTATTGCCTTATCAATAAGGAGGTAATTATTGACAAGATCAATATAAACTTGAAAATATTAGACTGAAAACGTTAAATGCACGAAATACAAAAAATTTCTAAAAAAACACAATTTCCAAATATGGTTTTTCCATTAAACTTTTGCAGTAGATAATAATTCCCTCGCGAGAAACCCTAAACAATATCGGTCTCGTAATGGTTTCTAAATAGGAAGCATTACCAAAGTCCCACTCAACATTTGATAATATTTATAATTAAATTACTCTTAATACTTTACCCGCTTTTAGCATCCCCTGGGTTTTCTGGATATATGTATTTCCTGTACACAGAGTTATTGACCTAAATTATATATGATAAAATAGTAATTAGTTTCTAAACTATTGATCAATTTGGAAGTTCTATATATAAATATTATACATCATTCATTCCATGCACAATGGTATTGACAACTATCTGGTACTTTCACAAGTAAGTTATTCCCAGTATATACTTTCGAAAAAGTGGCATCAAATTTATTTTCCTTCCTGCCACTGTTAGGACTACCTTTTTGTCAGTCATCGCTCAACATTCAACCCGTATAGGAAATCTAAATCTATAACAGAAACAACATAATAACATATTATTGCTGTTAGGGATTCACACGTCTGTGACTGAATTATACATGAACATTTAGAGCGGAAGAGTGATAATGAGGTTATTTCATTCAAATATGCTCAGTTTATATGGTAAAAAAATGTTTTCATTTTGAAATTATCGGGTTTGACCGATATAGCCTAATAACAAACTTCCCTAATTTCTAATTTGGAATTGAAGCAGGATCAATATTCTGATCAGAATTACAATCAACTCCAAAATGGCATGGAATAGGCTTTTGAGATAGAACGAAATTCCTTGAGGATATTATAGCAACAATGCATGCGCTTTCAGAGGATTAAACTAACGTATGAGTGAATTCATTAGGTTGCCACTACAGTTTATAGACAGAGATAGAATTAAAGTTGAATAGTTGCCCTCAATTACAACTTTTAAGAATGTTTATTCATCTTGGACTAGTCTCAAAATTAAAATCAGATTTGAAAACGAACAATGAACACCAATGTAATAAAAACAATCTCATCTGTTAATTTTGTACATTGCTAATTTACGATAATGGTTTCGTGTAGCTTTAGCGATTCTGCCTAATTATAGTGTTATAGTAAAGTCAATCCACATCGTTATTCAAAGGCTTAAAGGTCGCTCATGAATGGCAGAGGTAAGGGACAGTATCAATCATATACATAGGATTAGTAGCCAAATTCCCTCTCCACCCAAGTTAGGACAAGGGAGGGCCATGCAATGGCTACTAATGACTCAGTAGGTAGACCTATAGGCTCCCCCAAAACTATCTTCCTTAGCTCACAGAGATGGAGAGATTGCAGACACTACAAGAAACTATCGAGTTTAAGCAGGATTCGAACCCCAGTCCGGCTGATCATCAGGCAGAGACATTTCAAATAGGCTGCCCCAGCAATCATTAGAATTAGTACGTAACAAACTGTGGGGATAGAGAAACAGCGCAACTGTAAACGCTCAATCCTAAATTTTGAATATTTTTTTTTTCTTATCATCATCATTACGATGTCTAAATTTCCATGAAATAAATCGAAGTTGAATATAAGATATTCCGTATTTTGAAAACGTCAATAATAATATTAACGACTGGAATACTTTTTCCTTCGATTTCGTGTATAAAGAGACAGCCTTACGACTGTAAATTAAAGGAAGCAATTCGTCTGTATAGAATCGGTGAAAAAAAAAAAAAGTGGTTGCAACAGAAACAAGAAATTGAAGTTCACATTCTTAAGTAGGGTGTTCAATCGATATTCAAAATTAAATCAATCAACTTCAATAGAGAGACAAAGAACGAACGGCCTAAAAATTCCTGGAAGAATTTCAAACATTCTCGCAAGAGCTATTCCAAAGTATTGATTTATAAGAAAAACAATTCACATTTTGAAAAAGATTTTATGGCTGTAATTCGTAATACCTTCTAAATTAGTATGACAGGAAAAGGGATTTCCTCAATTGCCAATCAGTTTTCTTAAATTGCCATCGTAGATTGGAAAGATAAAGTAAAAAGAAAATCAGTTTATTGGTGATTGTCGAGAAATGTACTTTTAATATGAGTAGACTGGAAGACAATAACCATGATAAATCGATTTAGATTCATCTTAAGAATAACAACTGATGAAAGACCGAACCTAGAAACCAATTTCAAAGGCAATAAATCGTGCTCAAGGAAATGTGACACTTGAGCACGACCATCCTTAAGGTCAATCTAGTCACACCCGATGATATCGAAGGGTAGCAAGTTATTGCTGTTCTAAATATATTGCGATATAAACACCAGAGATTAGGATCATTGTAGGTAGTAGGTTAGCCAGGGAACCAGCCACCCGTTGAGATACTACCACTAGAGTTATTGGGTTCTTTGACTGGCCAGACAGTACACTTGATCCCTCTCTCTCTCGTTACGGCTCATTTTGTTTTTGCCTACACATACACCGAATATTCTTACCACATTCTCCTCTGGCCTCATACACGTCAAAACGCAGATTACCAAGCAATTCCTCTTTGCTCAAAGGGTTAACTACTACAATGTAATTGTTCAGTGGCTACTTTCCTCTTAGTAAGAGTAGAAGAGAGACTATAGTAATGGTAAGTATCTCTTCAGGGTGAAGGACACTCCAAAATCAAACCACTGTTCTCTGGTCTTGGGTGATGCCATAACCTTTGTACCATGGCCTTCCACTGACTTGGATTAAAGTTCTCTTGCTTGAGGGTACACTCCGGTTTACTGTTCTATCTTATTTCACTTCCTCTTGGTTTTTTTTTTTTTTGGGGGGGGGAGTTTTTATAGTTTATATATGAAGGGTCTAATTTAATCTTGTTACTGATTTTGAAACTTTCTTGCGATTGTTTCCTCTTTATTTGTTGTTTATTTGTCCTTGTTTCCTTTCATCACTGGCCTATTTTTCCCTGTTGGAGCCCTTGAGCTTGTAATAATAATAATAATATTAATAATAATATATAAAAAACCTATAGCAGGGTTTTTTTCATAAGTAAATCGAGTAACAAACTGTAGTTGTTAAATGATATTAAAAATAAATGAAAAGACATGTGTAATATTAGAGAATTCAAGTAATGTACATCATAAGTAATTATTCCATTTCCTACGAAATAACAGGGATTAACTGCATAGTTTAGGCTGCTTTTATTGCTATATCCAAATAAAAATTCAAATAGCAAACAATCATGTCTTTTTTCTCAATGTCTTAAAGAAAACATTAGAGAACTATTAATATGGCCCATTATTGCTATTATTATTATTATCATTATTATTACTATTATTACAAGCTAAGCTATAACCCTGGTTGGAAATGCAAGATGCTATTAGTCCAAGGGCTCCAAAAGGATATATAGCCCAGTGAGAAAAGGAAACAAGGAAATAAATATACTACAAGAGAAGTAATAAACAATTGAAATAAATTATTTCAAGAATAGAAACAACATTAAATTATATCTTCCATATAATGTATAAACTCAAAAAGCGTAAAAAAGCAAGAGGAAAAGAAATGAGATAGAATAGTGTGCCCGAGTGTACCCACAAGAAAGAGAACTCTAATCCAAGACAGTGGAAAGCCACGATACAGAGGCTACGGCACTACCCAAGACTAGAGAACAATGGTTTGATTTTGGAGTATCCTTTTCCTAGAAGAGCTACTTCTACCATTACCAAGAGGAAAGTAGCCACTGGGCAATAACAATGCTGTAGTTAATCCCTTGAGATAAGAAGAATTGTTTGGTAATCTCAAGTGTTATCAGGTGTATGAGGACAAGGGAGAATGTTGAAAGAATAGGCCAGGATATTTGGCGAGTGTTTGGCAAGGACAAAATGAGTCGTAACCAGAGAGTGGAATCCAATGTAGTACTGTCTGATTGGTCATAGGACCCAATAACTCTCTAGTGGTAGTATCTCAACGGGTGGCTAGTGCCCTTGCCAATCTACTACCTGAGCTTTTCCACCAATTGAGTAATTTATAGTGTAAATTTTTAAACGTCCTTCAACCAGAACGAACTCCTACTTAAACTTTGAAAATTAAAATAATCTCATTAAGACACTTGCTGGTGCATTTTCACAAACCCACGTGTCTTACTTTGTTTGATGAACATTTTATGGACATTACGTTATTCTCAATACAACTTAATGGTTTCTAAAATCATGCCAATCACTCAAAAAGATTTAACTTGTGAAAACTAATTACACAACAGTATTTAAATCTTATAGTCGAACTTACCGGTACTTTTCCAAAGATATAAGAAAGGATATGTCTAATAAAATCAATTTCATCGAGTTTGAAATCGCTTCAAAAATATGTTTATTAAAAATTCGACATGGACTAAAGTTTAAAATGTTATCTAAAAACAAAAAAGAGTATTCCAAAATGCTTTAATATATTTCAGTTGGAGCAGTAAAAATAACAGTAATATAACATCATCAATATGCCATGTTTATTTAAACTTTTTGCCGTATCAGATTTATTTCTGCACACACCCACACCCACACCCACATATATATATATATATATATATATATATATATATATATATATATATATATATATATATATATATATATATATATTTATATATCCATATATATCTATATATATATATATACATATTTAAATATATATATATATATATATATATATATATATATATATATATACATATATATATATATATATATATTTATATATCCATATATATCTATATATATATATATACATATTTAAATATATATATATATATATATATATATATATATATATATATATATATATATATATACATATTTAAATATATATATATATATATATATATATATATATATATATATATATACATATATATACTATACATATATAAATATATATACACACACGTGTATATACATATACTGTATATATATACACACATATATATATATATATATATATATATATATATATATAGATATATATATATATATATATATATATATATATATATATAG
>NC_090768.1:46040450-46042950 GCF_036898095.1 Palaemon carinicauda
GACAAAATATTTATGATCTGTTTGCATGGAAACTGTGCCGTTCTTTATCAAATCTAATGATACTTGATTATTCAATATTTCATAAACGGCTACTTGGAAAAATCACCCTTTACAGTAGATTACTACAGATATACAATATTTAGTAAAGTTTCAAATTCATAAATAATCTGTTCGAGGGCAATTTTCATTTTGGTTCTTCATCTTCGATATCTGCATACCATTCAAAATAATCTTGAACCTCTTAGAAGAATATATAGCACAAGAGATTTAAAGCATACATTCTAACGAAGGTTATCGTAAAAATTAGAATATATTTATTGTGAATCTAGTAGGTGGGTAAATGTTTCCGTATTCAATGCTGTCAGTCTGGTCCCTTACTTTCATATTTTCATGTAAATATAATTCGGCCTATTTCTTCTTCCTTCCAATATACAGTAGAACTAAAAAAAAAAATATAAGGCTTCCCATTCTTTAAAATAATCTAATAAAATTCTAGCTTGTTACTTTTCCTTAAGCCATAAAATCAACTAGTGATATTTATTCTCGAGGATCTTATCCTATGTAGAATTTCACTTACATTTTACATGATTAAATGCATCTTTCATCAAATTCCACTTGAAAGCCTTGCGTTTACTTCGATTTTTCATTACATAATGAATATTTACTTATGTATTTATTTATGCCTAAAGATATGTGAATAATTCATCAGGATAATCACATTGAAAAATTTAAACGTCAGAATACTAATCTATATAATAAAATCAAAATCCAAAAGGATGTAACAATAGATATATTCTGTTATTACTACCTTCAGTAGTACGAGCAAAAGGAATAAAACAAGATTTCTCAAAGCGTTACTTCTCCCAAAGATGAAATGATCGTCAGCTTTAAGGGAGACATGGCAGAGGTGAGTGGACTAACTTGTCTGGGATATAAGATGTGGATTGTAGTTACATAAATGAATGGGCAGTGGCATATCACAGAAACCTTTTAACCTGTTGCCCAATGCATTTTCCCGAAAATAGAAATGTCCCATTCTGAGTAAAATAAAATGGAATTCACGATTAAATTAGTAAAAGAACCCATGGGGAAGATCTTTTACATTATAAGTAAAACTACATAACATAATAAAACCTAATTCAAGTTTAGTCAAGGTAATTTCTATAATCTCACATTTCCCAATTTCACAATAAGATTGATTTTACCTTATAATAATTCTCACTTTAGCATGTGATCAATTGTAAAGATATGATTAATACAAGTTTTTTTGTTAATCAACTTCTCTAAAACAAATAAGAAATCCTGAAAATTGAAAGCAGGTCAAAGAAATGACAGCAACGATTTCATGGATCTGCAACTAAATAGCAATTGAACATGAAAAATATTACAAAGTCATCCAAATCATGTTTCATCGTTGATAACAGAATTCAATTATCACAGACATGCAAATCATAGTTTGTCTTCGTATCTAAGCTACTAAATATTACCCGGCCTGTTGTTATCCACAATGAAGTGACGAAGCGAGAGAGAAGTACATGACTAGGAACTGTTCGAAATTAACGGCCAATAAACAAAACAAGAAACGCTTTTTGAGATAAAAATCTGGCTATTCCTATTAACATGTCTAAAATTCCATTTTCTGTTACGAAACTACTATTCAACAATTCATATAAAAGATAATTAGTAAAACTGTTCTTCCAAATTTATGTGGACTTCCGAGACAATTGATCGGCGTCAATAACCTTTGATGTCAGGATGCCAGAAAACCCCAAATCAATCAATCAACCTGAGACAATTGAAAAGGTGAAGAGGGGGGGGGTGGAGGAAAAATCAGAATCCCGTTGAAATCTTAGGCTTCAATAAGAATAATGACTGTAACGCTCAATAAGAAAAGAGGCGTCATCATCCACTTCCCTAGGCTCAATCTTTCGCGCCTTCATGTAATTATCTATGTATGAATGTATGCAGATTAATTTTTCATATAAATGTGAAAACACGTCATATAATCTAAGAGTAATTAAAATACTGTTTCTTAAAACAAATCAATGTACGTCTCTCTCTCTCTCTCTCTCTCTCTCTCTCTCTCTCTCTCTCTCTGCTATTATACTTTGTGCATGGCAGAGCCATGACACTAAAACATTTTTTTTCTGCAAATGCATAAATAAACATTTATAATTCAGAAGTTACTTCATACTTCTCATAAGCATTGTATAAAAAATGTTCTTCGAGTTTAATCATGAGAGAATCAATGCAGCCATTCTAAAGCAACAAAACTATGAGTAAATAATTTTAATACATATACCTATCAGGTAAAAAGAAAAAGAAAATACCTTCAAGGGGATTTTTTCTTTTAAAGTATTGAAAGACTATGAGCGCCTTAGATGAAAAATCACTTCACTGTAACCAATACATTGCTAATCAGAATATCTGAAGCTCCTCGGGGCCTTGAATTCTCAGGTAATTACGCAGACAGATGTGATGATTAAACATTACTCATCTA
>NC_090768.1:46045450-46050450 GCF_036898095.1 Palaemon carinicauda
TGATGATGTTTCTACCAAGACCAGGATTGAATCCTGTGACTGAATTCCAGTGTCCCGAATACAGTCAAATTTGACACATCTGATTCCTATGGCCTCAAAATTCTATCAATTATTAATTCAGTCCTCAATCTAATCTGAAATCTAAAAGCGTTACAAAAGGCTCAATCTAGATAGATACTGGCTGCTGAACTGTCATTGCTACGATATCAAATAGTTTGGTTCATGACAAGAGGTTTTTGATCATCTGAGTGTAGCTAATTACTTCCCAACTATAAGCTTTAAGCAAGTCTTTTTTTTTGGGGGGGGGAGGGAGGGCGGGAATTACTGCCATCATTGACTCCTTAGCTAAAAATTTCCGTACCTGTTCAATTTCCTATTTCTGTTCTATGTTACGAAAGCTATTCTTGTCATAGTTTAGATAGGCCCTACGAGTAAAGTTCATAGCGTGTTATTAATTTGTATTATAATATTCAATAATCAGAGCAATCGTTTAAGCTGCCATTGAAGAGATAAAGCCCAATAAACGATTGACCTTCCCAAAATCCTTCATGAATTAATGTTGACAAAGGTATTCTTATGGAAAGTCTGACCATATGTTATTACTAGCATGATGCAGGTAAACGTACAAAGAGAATTAATTGTAAAAAAGCTACCAATGATCGCAGAAAATTCTACAATTTCCTCTTAATTTCTTTTTAAGGTAAATTTTCACGTATAAAACAGCCAGTTAAGGAGTTTTTTCACGTTCTTCTTGCTGGAGCTGGTAGTATCATTAGGTATAGCACATTGTTCACATAATCATAATTATTCTAAAAGATGGAAAATTTAAAACCTTAAAAGATGTTACCTTCTCATTCATATCAACACAATAATACTAGTTCCTAATCTAAAAGCAGAAAATCCCCAAATCATGAAACTGAAATAAATCCAAGGGAGAAATTCTTGCCTAAAACCATACAGCCCGACGCTAATTCGAGTGAATGAAAATCAACCACTTTGAAATTGCGCATAAAGTCTTTTGATTAAATAATAAGATGAAAAGGTAAACTTAAAACCTTTTCTACTTCAGACTATAACAGTATGACGCTTACCTGCAAGAGGTGAGATATCCTTCCGGGGAATAATGAATACCCATGATCCCAACAAGTGGAATAACTGAGAACACGAATGAGTACATCCAAGTCAACATTATAATGACGAGAACCTGTGTAGAAAAACATAAGTACATTAGAACTAATTAAGGAAATAATATCTTTTATGCATAATAAAAGTTAAAAGGGAATATATATACATATACTATATATATATATATATATATATATATATATATATATATATATATATATATATATATATATATATATATATATATATATTACCTATCTAATATAAGGCATGGTTAATCAACAACCAATTTACTTGTCAAAAGATAATGATTTACAAAACCTGGCAAAAAACCTTCTGATTTACAAGGATTTGTTTCTCTCGCTCTCTCCAACATTGAGAAAGCTATCACAAAATAATAGCTTGCGGTATTTTTTTTTCTTCTAATAAATTTAAATTTGAAGAGAGGTTCAATCAATCATGGTTATTTTGCAAAAAACAAAAATGTAATACAGAAAACGAAGGTGGCTCCCATTCAAAATTAATCATTAAATTCGACCTAAAGCTAGAGAGCCTGTATTAAATGTAGAAATGGCTATGTCAAGTTTGCATCGATTCAGAGGCATCTATGAATCCTGTCCCAGGTATATGCATTTTACATTTGATCCCAATAGTGAGCAGATTTAAGATTAATAGCAGTCTGTGACTTGATATTTGAAAGTATGTAAGTCAAATGTGTTGGTGACATAAATCATATATAACTTTGGCAATCAATGCTCAGGGTAAAATATCTGAATTGGACAGTAATATGTTCAGTTCAACGGATAATACAAATATGTAGTTTTGTATAGATTCAGAGCCATTATTTGAATTTCATATCAAGATATATTTTTGATTTGATATTAAAGAATGAAAGTCCCATGTTAGTGACAAATGTCATATATATATATATATATATATATATATATATATATATATATATATATATATATATATATATATCATCGCTGTAACTGGTCTACTGCAAGACAAAGGCCTCAGACATGTCCTTCGAGTCGAGTCTGTTTATGGTCTTTCTACGAGTCTATACCCGCAAATTTTCTTAGATCGTCAATCTATCGTCGTCCCTTCCTTCTCCTACTTCTTTTGCAATCTCTAGGGACCCCTTCTGTTATTCTTAACGTCCATCTACTATCTGTCCTTCTCATTATATGTCTTCCCCATGCAAAATATGTTTTTCTTACGTGTTGTTAGAATACTCTCTAATTTCCTCTCGTATCCATGTTGCTCTTTTTCAATCTCTTAGTGTTATTCCCTTCATTATTCATTCCATAGCTCTGAGAGTTGTAACTAGCTTATGTTCTAAGGTTTTAGTAAGGCTTTAAGTTTCTGATACTTAAATAATGATCATCTGATTAAATATTTTTTTCTTTAGAAGAAGTGGCATTTTACTTTTCATAATATGATTTTGTTTACCAAAAGCTCTCCATCTCATGCTTACCACAAGACCGTATATTTCTTATCCCCATTTATTTCAAAGTACACAATCATTTGATATGAACACTTTCTTACTGAAATCAAAGTTTTTTTTCACCTTATTAATTCCTCTGTCACCTGTTACATTTTTTCCTCACCAATACACACAAAATCATTCTACTTAGCTAATCCTTTGTCCCTCAATCGTATATGTCTCGCTGGCTAATCATTTAACGATGTTTTTGTATCATTAAAGGTATAAATTATAAACCCATCAATTCGTGTCCATTCTTCAAACTCTTAATAACAACAGTATTACTTCCATAAAACATTTTCAAATTTGCATTAACACTTTACACTATCTAATAATTCAATAATTTGTAATTTTCTAATGAAAGAAATGCATTCTCTTAGGCAGCATTTCTCCATTTGCTCCCTTTATTCCAAGATCCCTTCCCATATTAATCTTTCACTTTTCATTAGCTTCTAAACATGATACTTGTTCAGAACTACAGATTCGTGTGAATACGCACGTTGTTACGTAATCACTGTTTGGTATTATCCAAAGCTATTTTTTCTTCAAATCGCAAATATATATATATATTTATATATATATATATATATATATATATATATATATATATATATATATATATATATATATATATATATATATATATATATGCGATTTGATATATATATATGTATATATATATGTGTGTGTGTATATATATATATATATATATATATATATATATATATATATATATATATATATATATATATATATATAAATTTTGTTTATTAAAGTTACGGAATGGAGGTGAGGGGCGTTAAAATTAGATCACTACATAACATACGAAGAGGTACTGTGCAAATCTAGTGTATGGAGAAGAAGCATTATCACTTAGCACACACCCGAATAAGATAAAATAAGAATGACTGAAGTTTAATCTTCAATCACTGCTCATAACTTAATAACAAAAGCATTGGTCACAAGATATATGACCCACAGATTATTTCAATATTGTCCTGAAAGAAAAGACTATAAAAAATAATATTATGATGAAATCTGACTTCGTAGACGAAGACCTAATAAATCCTTACGACAGGAGTGAAACGCAAAGCTATTTTCAATAAATTAAGTTTAAATCGATGCCGGTAGAGAATATATAAATCACTTTTTCCCGAGTCAGCCGTAGAGAAGTAATCAAGAGTTGAATAGCACTGACCTGCTGCTAGTATCTGCCTATCGAGAATAAGTGAATACGAGAACAAAAAGAGAATTGGGAGGCTGAGCTCCCCGACCCGAAGTCAATTGGGAAAGGAAAAAAAATAAAGCTATTAAGGAGATTTCTTTTGCAGTAGTTTTTTTTTTCTTTTTCAAATATAGTTTTTATTCTTATGTATTTTAGAAGTATAAAACGAATATTGCTTGCTTGATTATACGGATAGAACTCTAAATACCAAACTAATAAAAACGAATAGCTTATGCAAATAAGTAAATTCTTTCATAACTAGACTCCTTTTTTAGTCTTTTAAACTGAATATAAGGCTATTAGCTAAACATTTACAGTAACAGTGGAAAATGCTAATAGTTACACGAAGGTAAAGAAAGATGATGATGAATGGAAAAGTATTGAATTAAAAGCTCAAGATAAGGACGACTGACGAAATCTAATCGAAACCCTTTGCGTCAATGGGCATAGATTAGATTTCGTCAGTCGTTCCTATCTTGAGCTTTTAATTCAGTACTTTTCCATTCATCATCTTCTTTCTTTCCCTTCGTGAAACTATTAGCCTCTTCGACTGTTACTGTAAGTATTTAGCGTAGGAGACGATGATGATGAATAAGCGTGAGCAAGAGATAGAAATGGTAACATGTGTTTATATGAACATGAATGTGTTGATATTAGCCAAATAAACTATTTGATTGAGGGAGGGGATTGTTGTGTATTCGTGAGTAGAACGATGTAACACAAGAACGCTACATGTATCGATCGAGGGCAATATCATTGCCCATTACATCGTTCTAACGTGTTTGACTTTAATCTATGTAATTGTCAATAATGCGTTTCATATATACCTTAGTATTAGATTCTGTACACAGTGCCGCAAAGAAGAATACAAATCTAATAGTTCATATAAAGTAATAAGATTAGAATCTTTTATGCTTTTGTATGAATTATCATTTGTCTGTTTTCAATCACTTATACTATTGTTGTGTTTACATAACGTCAGTCAGGGAGTCTGTAAAGTCGAACGTATTCAAGCACTGAGTCAAGAATGTAGTTTTACAAATTAAAAGTTTTTTATCAGCAAGAAGTATTCATACTTTCAACAAGGTTTCGACCACGTAAGATGGCATAATAAAAAATTTCTAACAATACCTAATATTTCAGGAAAGAAGCTGAAAGACG
>NC_090768.1:46075450-46080450 GCF_036898095.1 Palaemon carinicauda
TATATATATATATATATATATATATATATATATATATATATATATATATATACATACATACATATATATATATATATATATATATATATATATATATATATATATATATATATATATATATATATATATATATATATATATATATATGAAACCCTTGTGATAAATCCAGACAAATATTTCTCCTTACAATTCATTTCATAAAAAAAAAATTTCCTGTCCAGAAAATTGTAATATTAAGGGGTTTTGTCTACTGCCTCCTAAAAAATTCTTAGTAAATTGCATTCCAGCGCCTTGCCGGAGTGAGCGGAGAGGTCAGGATATTTTAGTAGTAGTGGTTGTAGTAGTAGTCTCTTCCTTTTTTCTTCTTCCAACTAACTCTCCTATCTATTTTCAAAGGTAACCGGATGAAAATTCCACGTAAAAGTTCTTTGTGATCAAATCATAAGAAAGCTTGGAAAAAAGTAAAAGCCTAGAGACACACACACACACACACTCTCTCTCTCTCTCTCTCTCTCTCTCTCTCTCTCTCTCTCTCTCTCTCTCTCTCTCTCTCTCTCTCTCTCTTCGCGAAAGAATTGTTCGCGAAAGAATTGTTCGCGAAAGAATTGTAAATCAAACAAAAAACTAGACACTAATTATACAGAAAATAGGCATTTATATATGAAAACAAATTACATATAATCAAAATAAGGCTTTTGTTTTAGATCCCTACTTCATTAGTAGATATTCTTTTATAAGTATTTTCCTTTTCTGTAAATGTGTTAAGTGTCATTTTAAAGGTAAAAAATTCATCACAGCTCGTAAAGTAAACTATTCTGTCCTACTTTTATTTTCTCATTAATACGAATTCTCTTGCATTAAAATATTATCTGTAAGTCAAAGAGATATAATTTGATTTATAAATGTGAGACCTGGCTTCCCAATTTATTATAAAATCTTCTTATCTGATAAGGATAAAAATAATACAATATCGAAACAGGGCACCAGTTAAAGGCGTCAGACAATTTGGATACAGGCACCTTTAGGGCAGTTTATGATGTCTCGTATACAAGCAATGTGAAAACCGACTTCATTTCCACTACACACAAGATTATATGCTCATTACACTGGCACATTTACTTTCCGTCAGAACTTGTGGCGTAATTCTTGGATTGCACAGATCAACTCATTTTCTTCCCTCTTCTACTAAACCTCTTATTTTCTGTCTCCTTATCCTTTCTCTAACTCGTTTAAACTTTCTTCCTTTAAGAAGCAGGTTTATAACTTCATTTTTTTTATTCTTATTGTTTTCATTAGGTTTTGCAACAAAAAAAAAGACATGATGTTCCTTAATCTCATGGACATTGCAAATAAAAAGCCATGCTCGAATTCAAAGACTTTCGTTGCCCACCCATTGGCAGTTACTTATCATAAGCCACGCTGGACACAGATTTGTTTGCCCATTTTGATGATCACTGCACACATAATGAAACGCCGGGAAAAAAAAAGACATTGGCTGACCCATTCTGTTGGTTGCAACTCATAAGAAGACACATTGAACAAAAACAATTAGGTTAACCATCCTTTTGCCAACTTTATATATAAAGTAACACATGAAAAAGACGTACATAACGTGCAATAAAGGAAAAAGATATCAGGTTGTCCATTCTGTTTACTATTTACATAAAAAGATACAAGAGAAAAAGATATTAAGGTTACCATCCTTTTGACCATTGTACACAAAAAGCAACACAGGAAAAGGATATTAGGTTGCCTATCCAGTTGACCGTTGCAAATAAAAACCATAGTACAACTGGAGATTAGATAGCCCATAATATTGGCTGTAATATATAAGAGTAAATGTTGCCTATCTAGTTGGAAGTTGCACATAAAAAGCAACCTTTGGGGAAGAAATTAGGTTTTCCAGCCTGTAGACCCTTGCACATGAAATCCACTACTGGAAAACGATAGGTTCCGTCCTGTTGTCCGTCGCGCATGAAAAAAACTTTGAAAAGCTCTGTGTTAATCCTGTTTTCCATTGCATAATGAGAACACTTTATGAAACACATAACAAAGGACAATAGAACAACATATATGAATATGGACAACGGGATATTACATTTAGGGAAGCTGAAAGATGTTGAGGTAAGGATGAACTGTAATTTTATATAGCTCAAAAAATATGAAAAAGTAATAGGGAGTGTTTTGGGGCCTATGAGTCTGTTTTGCTGGATTTGCACTAATATATATATATATATATATATATATATATATATATATATATATATATATATATATATATATATATATATATATATATATATATATATATATACATATATATATATATATATATATATATATATATATATATATATATATATATATGATTGTGCTTCCATGTAAGTTTTTGTATATTTTACCATCAAAAAAAGATACACTAGGTTAAAATACTAGAAGAGACAGTTCTTTTTAATAGCGTGTTTGAAATGAAAATACTTTTACGCAAGCAATAAAAATGGGTAATAAAAGTCCCATGAATTCTGCTTTATGGACACAGAAAATATGAAAGTAATCCGATAACAGAGTTTTGAATCCTTTGTACATAAATGATAACAAGCATTGTTTAATACAGCAGCTACTACCTCATTTTATTGGGGAAAAATATATATGAATACAACAAATTTTTGCTGACACGGGTACTGTTCCCTCAAGCAGGAGTTAATTACAGTATGTATCTTGCAATATATTCATTTCACAGCCGGAAGATAAATGCAGGATACATGATGAGAAATAAGATTAAAGATATTTTCAATTTTCAATATTAAACTGATTCGATTCAATCACTAAACTGAAATTAACTATCCCTGCATTATCTGCCTCAAGATATATGATATATTTTGCACTTCATCTTCAATAAGTGGAACTTTAATTACGATTAAAAATGTTCTTTTTAACTTTACTCGCATGCTTTTCACTTAACCATGTTAATATTGATAACAGAATTTAATTATCTGTCCCATCAGTGCGTACTACTGCTATATATATATATATATATATATATATATATATATATATATATATATATATATATATATATATATATATATATATATATATATATACAGTATATAATTATACATATATATACATAAATATATATATATATATATATATATATATATATATATATATATATATATATATATATATTCATATATATATATATATATATATATATATATATATATATATATATATATATATATACATATCTATATATACATATATATATTTATATATATATATAAATTTACACACACACACATATATATATATATATATATATATATATATATATATATATATATATATATATATACACACATACACACACACACCTCTGCTTTGTCATTTCTTTGTGAAACGGACTGTGGTTGTACAGTATAATTCCCCCCCTACACTGTTGAAATTAAAACCCATGTAATTCACAAAGGAGTAATCTGTCTTAAGGGGAAATATCTCTCACACTTTGTCATGGTACTCGGGAGACATACTTGTGAATACTAATTAACTGGTTATTTGTATGGAATGTGTGCTACGTGAGAAAAGTTTTGCTCGACTCATAGCAGAATTTTTACGTAGGTTTTTTTCTTTCTTTTTGGTCAACAATACAGGTTTTCACTTCTCGAAGGTATTCTAAAGTCTTAGATATCGAGGTTTGAAGCTCCTAAAAAGGTAGAGTTCTTTTGTTAAACACAAATTTTTCTATTTTTTATACGATTTTGCTTTTCTTCTTACTATCCAGTTGATAGATTTATACAAATCTAATCTCTTTAGAAATATTCCTATAGGTCCTATATGCTCACAGACTTTAGTCTGTCCCTTTCTCTCTGTGTAACCTTTCCTTTACCCTTCAAGTCTTTTGCCATGTCTATTAAAGGTGAATGACTCTTAAGCATCCTCTGAACACAAAAGAACTTCATTTATATCCAGTGGAGGAAGATGTTAAAAGGAAAAGTTTCCCATTCTCCTTTCCCCTACCACCCCCTTCTCCAGCTCTTTGACATACCCCCTCCCACCTAAACCTTTTCCTTATTATAGACAAGGAAAAATCTTCAAAGGGGTTGAGATGATGTTAAGGTAAAGCTACTCGCTCCAAAGGATTGAAATGTTAGTACTTGAAATAAATATAAGCCGGGACATCAAAGAAGTGGGTTTATTGTTTTTTATTCCTAACTTTTGAAGGGTTCTTGTTAGCCAGTTTTAATTTGTTATAAGGGCAAACTTTTAATTTCTTTATATGTTTTTCTCAACCAAAACTGTTTACTGCTTACTTTGATATAACTTTTCTTGGAAAATTTTATATTAGTTTCTACTTTATATATAATAATTTTCTGTATTTCAGTATCTTTCCCAAATAATTGGAAATTTACATAATTTGAATGAAGTTCCTTTAAATGATAATAATACTGTAGAATGATAAATGATGGCATTATTTTCGGGGAACGTTAAGGACTTGATGGACTACAATGTACGGGGCGCTGGCTCGTAATTGTATTTTTTAAAGTCATTATATTTTTCAGTTTAAAAATCGGTGTCTACATTGTGTATTTTTCACATATTATTAAATCCAGTATTTTCATACAACTACAGTTGATTTATTTCAACGTTAATATATTCATATAATAAATATATTTTTTTCTAGTGTCACTGTTCTTGTAAATCTTTTCGTTTTTGCAAGATTCGGAAGTCTTTTCTTATTCAGACTTACATCCTCATACTTAGCAGCTATAAACAGCACACAGCCATTCATGTTTATATATATATATATATATATATATATATATATATATATATATATATATATATATATATATTATACATATATTATATATTATATATATACATACATATATATATATATATATATATATATATATATATATATATATATATATATATATATATATAATATATATATATATATATATATATATATAATATATATATATATATAT
>NC_090768.1:46092950-46095450 GCF_036898095.1 Palaemon carinicauda
ATACATATATATATATATATATATATATATATATATATATATATATATATATATATATATATATATACACATACACGTGTGTGTGTGTATGTATGGCAAAGTGCTTCAGCAGATCTCAGCAATTATGTTATACAAAAACGTATGGGGTTATTAATATCAACCCAAAAGGACTTGTTGAAAAGCACTATTTGGTGTGTGTTATATATATATATATATATATATATATATATATATATATATATATATATATATATATATATATATATATATATATATATATACATACATATATATATATATATATATATATATATATATATATATATATATATATATATATATATAATGGCCTAGTGCCTCTGCAGATCTCAAGTGGTTTATTAGAAAAACGTATGGTGTTATTAATCTTGACCCAATGGACTTGTTGAGAGCCGCCATTTGGTAATATATATATATATATATATATATATATATATATATATATATATATATATATATATATATATATATAATGTATATATATACATATATATATATATACATATATATATATATATATATATATATATATAATGTATATATATACATATATATATACATATATATATATATATATATATATATATATATATATATATATATATATATATATATACCCACGCACGCACACAAGCATCTATCAATACCTATGAAAAAAAAATCACATTTACATTCAACATTCATACATTAATAATATATCCACTGAGGTGGATATATTATATTATTTGGGAAACCAAAAGAAGTGCAGTACCACAGATTACGTGAAAGCTTTCTAATCAACGCGTAATAGCTCCACATGTACGTGCAAAAAAAAAAAAATAGCCATTGTAGTGGGTTGGGATGGACGGTTCTAAAAATCCAAGAGTTATGACTGAAAACCCATAGTCTAAAAGGTAAGCAAACACAAGACCACCGCCTTACCTAACCTAGGAGTCTTATCCTTGCTTACTTGCCTACCTGGGGACTATGGCCGCTACTACACCCCCACCCCCCCTTAGAACGCCGTATCTTTAGCTTACCCTAAATAAGTCTCAACCTTGTGTTTACTTCCCAACCGGCTTCACCTGGCAAGGTAATACTAAATCATATTTCGTAAATCGTAAATCTAGCCTCATTATATCGTATTTCAGACAAAGATAAACATTTTCTCCATAAAGAAAATCGATTTGGCAAGTAATAACGAAGTTCACACCTGTCCCAACCAGCTACATCCACCGCTCCCCCAAAATAAAATTATACAAAAATGTTGTTCGTTTTTTAATCATGAAATCTATAAACAGTAGTACCATTTTATTTAAACATTAATTTAAAGGAAAACTTGACCACCAAAAACTTAGTATGTTAATCTTCTTTTACCGCAAATTAACGGAATTTGTGAGTAGTAAACCCTTTGAATGTTGATTTCCCTGCCTTTTGACGCTAAATGAGATTCCTTTCAGGTACCTTATCTGACTCTTATTAGATAAAAAAAGATGGGCGATAAAACTAATTTTTAGTCTATGTATATGCCATTCTACATATAAATATAAAATATAAGTTACATTGAGCAGTCATATCATGAACATCGATGATAAAATATGTAAAAGAAATATTAAAACAGCTTCATACTTAAGATATGCTACAGGCATAAAGGAGATATGAATGCATGAAACTAAACTACAATAACCAACGAAATGCACGAGATTAAACTTAATATAATTGTAATATTTTATAAAATTACATTAGGGAAAATATACATTATATAAAAAATGACAAGAATAATGAAACAAAGAAATTAATTTCAAAAATTTCTCAAGGCATGAAGAACATAGACAAAAATACGTTTTAAGAGTAACAGCTCTTCAGGACCTGTTGAAAAAAAGAAGCAAGAGGGGTCCTTCCCATACCTCTAATTAGTACATCACGCTCCAAGTGCAATACAAAAACGTTGAGTATTCTACACGTCTCTTGCAAGTGGTTGAGATGAAGACCTGACGATCCACTTGAAGTGAATGTCCCCATAAATCCCCAACACTCATATCTCACTCCCCTTCTTATCCCGGCTCACCCTGGCTTACTGTTCATCACGTTAACACTAGACTCCAATATGACTCGACGCTTCCCTAATCCTTCGGGTGGAAGAGAAAATAAAGGAGGAAGGAATATGTTCCCCATACTCTTAAGCTTGCGTGATTTTTTTTTCCCACGAGAGTGTTTTCGTAACCTTTTGTATCCTAGAATTTTCTATTTTGACGGCCAAATCTCAATAATACTCACAAAACCTTTCAGCAATTTTGAAGGGGAGAGAAAGATATGTTTACAGACTTTACAATCTCTTTGCCCAGTAATAAATGTATGTTTGAGAGTCGTTCATTTGAACTCTGGCAATCAAAAATAACTAAATAAATAAATACGGTCTGCCTTGCATAAAGTCGAATCTGTAACTATCCAACCAGCTAAATTATCATCAAGGCATGCACTT
>NC_090768.1:46100450-46117950 GCF_036898095.1 Palaemon carinicauda
CTTTCGGAAAAGAAATCAAAGTTGTTAAAAATATTTGACAATTAATGAAAATGTAGCAGTTTAGATAACAGGATAGGCAGGAGACTAAACAGTCAGTCCTCTGATTGATCGTTCTATCTGAGCCGTTTTAAGCACTTGATATACAAAGTATGTTGTTTGAATAAAAACTGAAGAAAGTAGAAGTATTTTACAAGAAATGGGCAACGAAAACATTGCCCAGTTCAGTAAATGATCTACAGAAAGTGCTCAATTCATGAACTAAGTAAATGAAATAAAAGCGCATTTCAAGTAGGTATTTTGATTGTTAATTTTGTTAGAAAATAACACATTATTGCACATATTATGTAGTAAGAATGGCTGAAAGGGTAATGAATACACGAATAAGTGAAAAATTAGCAAATAACGTAATAATGGGAAGAAAGAGATGACTTAGCCCATTTACCGCGGTACAGGGCAGTACTAAATAGATATACGATGCTATTTCTTTTGTGGATTCTTCCTCTTCATGACGTTATATTCTTGCTTAAACACTTAAAATCAAGGAAGTCACCAACACTAACAACATTTTCTCTTGAAACGGAATAAGAACATAAAATTTCATCATCGTTACTCAAAATTCGAAGAAAGGTGCCCCCCCCCACCCCTTTAAATATCCTGACTGCGACACCACTTACAATATATGGGTATGTTCTTGTTATACACACAATGTACACACACACACACACACACACACACACATATATATATATATATATATATATATATATATGTATATATATATATATATATATATATATATATATATATATATATATATATATATACATATATATATGTGTATATATATACATATATATACTTATATATATATATATATATATATATATATATAAAGTATATATATATATATATATATATATATATATATATATATATATATATGTATATATATACACATATAATGTGTGTAGATATACATCGTATATATAGCTAGAAAGATATATGGGCATATAATTTTCAATGTATCATATTGCTTACTGAAAAAAATTCTACGACATAATCATTTTACATCCCCCTTTGGTTTGAAAAAGGAAGCCACTACGCCTCTACTAAAATTACTAAAGCAGCGCGACTGTCGCATCGAGGCTTACCTATGATTATATCCCGCTATTAATTTCAAAATGCGTGTAACTCCACAATATACAGTTTGGTAAACCATTATCGTCGAAAGTAAATCTGTTATTCTAACACTTATACATTAAGGCATAAATACTTGAACTTATCCAGGACATTTTTAAATGTAATTTCAGGGGAATTGATTCCAAATTTTACTTAACCTACCCATTGTCTAATTTGCTTTTTTCATTCTTTCACTAAACAAATTCTTGAGACCCTGTACTGGAGATCATAGTTCCTAAATACTTAAATGATTCTACCTCATTAATCCTTTCTCCTTTCAATAATATTTCATCTTCCATTGCATAATTTTTTTTTTATCATATCTGTCTCTTTTTTATTTATCTTCATCCCAACCTCGTGTGATATTTCATGCATTGTGGTAAGTGAGCAAGGATAGCATCACCAGCATACTCTAAGCCTGCTAAATTCCTATCACCAATCCAGTCCAATCCTTCTCCACCATCTCTAACTGTTCTATGCATTACAAAATCCATGAGGAGGTTAAAAAATATAGATGACAACACATTCACTTGGAATACTCCGCTGTTCACTGGATATTCATTTGATAAGACTCCATTAACATTAACTTTACACGTGTTATGCTCCTGAACAGACTTCATCAAATTTACATATTTAAGAGGAATTCCATAACAACGCAGGACTCTCAGCAAAATTGGCCGGAGCAAACTATCAAAGGCTTTTTCATAGTCCACAAATGCCTTAACTAAAAAGTGGATTTCTATATTCTACGCATTGCTGTAAAATACGTCTCAAAATGAAAATTTGGTTAGTGCAACTTCTACCTGTTCTAAATCCTGCTTGTTCATCTCTTAGTTTTTCATCGATCTTTCTCTCCAGTCTCTTTAGAATAAGCATACCATGAATTTTCATAAAAACTGACGTACGTGTTATGCCTCTATAATTATTGCAATAAGTTGGTGCCATTTTCACCAATATTCATAACTCTCATTCATCAGGTTTGGTCTCTTCATAATACATTCTATAAAATAATATTGCAAGTAGTCTAAGAGTCGCTTCATTTTCGGCCATTATCATCTCGGCAGTCATTCTATTGTATCCAAGGGCTTTCCATCTCTTTAGTGTTTTGAGGATAGCTTCGATTTCACACAATTCATTCATGGGCACATCAAGGTCTTCATCAGCTTCAGGTATATCAATCAAATTACTCCCTTCATATCTGCTATTCATAACCTCACTAAATTGTTCCATGTAACGTTGTCTTTCTTCATCTTCTATTGTTATAATAGATGCATCTTTCTTTTGATGGGTATATGCTACTTCTTTGCCCAAGGCGAGATTTCATTAATAATTCTATGGCCAATTTTTACACCATATCCACTTCATGAATTCATAGCTTTGTCAGCCTCATCTGCTTTATTTGTCTAAAGGCAACCCTTTTGGCAAATGTATTTGATAGTAACCAGAGTAATGAGGAACTCGAACTTCCTCATTCCTGTTTTCCTGAGGCTGAATCAACTAGTTTAGCTTTTCGATCTCGTATAATTGAACCTCTCTTGATGGACCTTGATGACTATGGAGGTGTAGATCCAAATGGTATTTTTCCTTTGTTTTTTATAAAGACTGCAGATTTCTTAGCTCCAAAGTTGTCTTTTATTTTGCGCAAGTTAGCAAGAAGAGGAGCCTTTAGTGCTTGTTGGAGAATTGGTAATGTTACTCCACTATATAAATGTGTTTGTGGTAGCTCAGGTCCAACTGATTACCGCCCAATTTCCATAACTCTCATATTATCTAAAGTTTTTGAACCTCTTTTGACAAAACGTCCTATTAGGTTTCCTGAAGGTAATCATCTGTTCCCTTGTTTGCGATTTGGTTTTCGTAAAGGCCTCGGAGCATGTGATGCCAATCTTACAATCTCCAATGCTGTACAGAAATCCCTTGATTGGCCTTGATTTTAGTGCTGCCTTTAAATGTGTTAATCGTGAGGCCCTTGTTTTCAAACCCAAACAGTTGGGAGTGGGTGGGTCTTTAATTAGCATTATCATAGATTTTTTATGTAATAGATCTCAAAGAGTTGTTGTTGAAGGGCACCATAGTGAGTATAGGAATGTGATATCTGGTGTTTCTCAGGGTAGTGTTCTTGGCCCATTAATCTTATATACACATGGCATGTGGTTTAGCTAGAAAACAAGCTTGTTGCATATGCAGATGATGCTACCCTCTTTGCATCAATTCCATCTCCTTAATGTAGATCTGGGGTTGCTGAATCCCTTAATAGAGATCTAGCTAAAATTAGTGCATGGTGCAAATTATGTGGTATGAAGTTGAATCCTAACAAAACTCAAAGTATGATTGTAAGTAGGTCAAGGACCGTGGCTCCTCAACATCCGGATCTCAGCATTGATAATGTGTCTGTGTCTTCTTAAATTGCACAAAAAATTGGCTTATTGAGAAAGTCTTTCAAGATTTTCGGTGATCAATTTATTCTGAAAAAGTGTTTTAATTCTTTCATTCTACCTTGTTTTGAGTATTGTTCTTCTATCTGGTCTTCAGCTGCTGATTCTCATCTTAATTTGTTGGACATAAACTTACGGTCTATTAAATTTCTTATTCCTGATCTAGATATTAATCTCTGGCATCGTCGTTCAATTAGTTAATTATGCATGTTGCATAAGATTTTTTATAATTTTGACCATCCTTTACATTCAGATCTTCCCGGACAGTTCCATCCTGTTCGTAATACTAGGTATGCACTAATAGTCAGGACTTCTCCATCATGACGCTCAATACTACACAGTACTCTAGAAGTTTTATTCCAGCTGTAACCAAGTTGTGGAATAATTTTCCTAATCGGGTAGTTGAATCAGTAGATCTTCAAAAGTTCAAAATCGCAGCAAACGTTTTGATTTTGAACAGGCTTGCATAAGTCCTTTTACAGTTTATAAATCAAATATCTGTTTTAATGTTGTTAATGTTTTTAAAATATTTTATTTCAATTTTCATTACTTCTTATATCGTTTATTTATTTCCTTATTTTCTTTCCTCACTGGGCTATTTTTCCCTGTTGGAGACATTGGGCTTGTAGCATCTTGCTTTTCCAGCTAGGGTTGTAGCTTAGCTAATAATAATAATAACAATAATAATAATGATAATAATAATAATAATAATCTCTCCACCCATTCATGGCTTTTCTTTTGACCTCCCTGTCAATACTGGAATACATAGTATGTTTTACCTTGTAATTTTCATTACTTCCTCGAAAACTTTCAACAATCAATTTCTACCTTTGTCTTCTTTTTATAGTATCCAACTTATCATTTGATATCCATGGCTTTCTCCTTTCAACTGCGTGTCCCAAGACTTCCCTACCAACTGACTGATATATGTTCTTAATATCAAACCATTCTTCATTGATTGTCTGTTCTTCGTCTCTTATTAAAGTCTCTAAGACTGTAAACCGATTCCTACATTCAATTGCAAATGTTTCTCTGTGCTCTTCTTCTAAAAGCTTAGTTATATCGAACCTAAGTATTCTATCTACCATTCTGTTGATTGCTTCCAGTTTTAATTTCAGTGTGACAATGAGGAGCTGGTGATCACTACCAATATCTGCACCTCTATGGCTTCTTACATTTCTCAGAGTCCTTCTTCTCTCTTTATCAATTCAATGTGATCTATTTGATTTTTGTAATTGACTCATGGTGAAGTATATGTCCACTTGTGGATGTTCTTGTGTTGAAAAAGAGTACCTCCAATGACTAGATTGTTTGCTGAACAGAAACTTATGAAATGTTCTCCATTTTCATTTGCAAATTCGCCAACACCCTCGACACCCATCACATTCTCTATCCCTTGATTATTCCTTCCAACTTTAGCATTCTAGTCGCCAATCACAATTTTCATATCTTTTTCTGAGAGGTCATCCTTTATAATCTGCTGTTCTTCATAGTATTCATCATTCCTTTATTCAGGGGAATCATTTGTAGGGGCATAGTAAACTATAATAATTATATTGCACTGCTTTGATTGAACTTTGCCAGTAACAATCTACTACAGTACTTACAGCTCTCCCCTCGGTTAATGGCTTTTCCGCTCTTGGTGTCATCATCATTTCTACCGCTTCTCTTCCTACTCCATTTGATCTTCCCGAGTCGATACATATATTGCCTTACCAATCCCCTTACAACATGTTTCACGCCAGGCTGAGATTTTCAAAGTATATTTCATAAATTCACCCTCCACTTGCTGTAACTTCCCAATCTGATTCATGATTTTAACATTGCAATAACCTATTTTCAACTTTTCTTTAGTATTTATAAACCTGGAGATTCTTAGCACCCCGCTATGCCCAGTACTGGGGCCATTCTTTCATTTTCTCTTTCAATGATTGACTAAATCCATAGAGGATTCATTGACTATATACATCAAAGGATAGCCAGTTCCTCGTGATGCTCAGTGCCTATCTAAGGCAAGTGACCCCTGCCGGTCCTTACAAATTCTAGTAGGATCAACCGCCAGGCATAAGGAGTAAAAGCCTAAGAGACAATTTTTCCATCCCCTTAAACCTTATCCATCATCCTGCTGCCAGTGACTTAATCGAGATTTAGAGGGGGGGGGGGGGGCATTTCCTCCACACCTAAAGCTCTCATTGCTCCATCAAGTTGCTCATCCGCTTATATGAGTATCTTCTTCTTCTTCTTCTTTGTCTACATCTTTTCCCACTTCTATATGGACAAAGAAGAAGGAGTATAACCGTTGGCAAACATGGATTGCTAAGATATACCACCTAGCACAAAAAAGGACTGGGACAAGTAATTGTGAGACACATTCATGTACCTGACTATGACTGAACATACTTTCCACCTAAGCTAGAAGTAGGCAGTGGCAATTTTACCTTAAACCTGTTTATTAACATCACTCTTGAAAGTAACTCCTTTTGAGTAAATAATGCATTTTAGTTATCAAACTTCCATTTCTACCCTGTAAATATCATCAATAACTACAGCTTCATGATATCTTTTGAACATTTAACTATGGCTATATATATTTTCAAAATCTCACTCTTACCTTACTGCAGCTTCCAATCCATAAGGTAAAGTTTTGTTTATGAGTATAGCAGATTTAATCATCAAAAGTATTTAAAGCTTTCCATTGAATCATTGAATATTATTCAATCTGTAGTTGGCGGTTTATGAAATTTGTTTCTATATCTTAGAATTAAAAAAAAATATTCATTCATTTACTTCTTATATTCTGATTGTTTAAATAGAGCAATACATGCTAAACACTTTTCTTCACTAGCCTTGGAGCATGAAAATTATGCGTAGATAATATGATTTAACCTACTTTATACAACTAATTTACTAAATTGTGTCAGGAAAACTTCTGATTGAATGGTTCCATTCCGTAATTTTACACCAGTAAAACTAGCCCGCTAATTCACCGTCATTGAAATTGTCATTGTAAAATAGTAAAGAAAGGGAACTTAGTTATCTGTGTTATTAGTAAAAGATATAAAATCAATGTCAACAATTATTTACACCATTATACAACCCCGTGAGAGAGAGAGAGAGAGAGAGAGAGAGAGAGAGAGAGAGAGAGAGAGAGAGAGAGAGAGAGAGAGACTTTCTCTTATGATAATGACAATCAAGCTGAAAGTCCTGTAATACTCCCAACGTGGCCCATAATGCTACCACTCCCCTGCCTCCTGTCACTCAAAACACCCTATTTTTCACCACTGTTTTTTGGTATCTTCTTTCAGCGTAGAACAATACAAGACAACATATGAATAAAAGGATTTGGGAGGTATTCTTTAGTGATTATGATGATGATCCCTTTAATGGCACTCATAGTTTAGGTGCCACATGAATTAAACAATTGGTTTATAACTAAATTATTATATACATACATTAAACAGCATTTCAACCTTTCAAAAAGATACTGTTATATCCAATATCATGTTAAAAGCAGAATGTAAGGATCCAAATCTTTAGGGTTGTGGTGGCCGATGTGGTAAGGTCCCTGACTGGTAAACGCTAGACTAAGGTTCGAGACCTGCTCAAACTCATTAGTTTCTTTGGTCGGTGCAATCTCACCATCCTTGTGAGGTAAGGATGGGGGGCTTGGGGGAGCCTATAGGTCTATCTACTGAGTCATCAGCAGCCATTACCTGGCCCTCCTTGGTCCTAGCTTGGGTGGAGAAGGGCTTAGCCGCTGACCACAAGTATATATGGTCAGTTTCTAGGGCACTGTCCTGTTTCATAGGGCAATATCACTGTCCCTTGCCTCTGCCAATCATGAGTGGCCTTTAAATCTTTAAAGGAGTTACAAGCCGCATTTTTCAAACCCAAACAAAATAATATATACAAATTACTTTATTCAACTAAACAGGATATATATATATATATATATATATATATATATATATATATATATATATATATCCGTAGCTAATTCATATACATACACGTACAAGATAATTGGTTACATGACCAATCCTCTTTTTCTTTCGGCTTCTCCCATTCAGGGGTTCCTTCAGCGGGGAGCATCTATCCATGAATCCTACTCTACCACACTAAGCGCTCTCATATCTTAATGAATCAATATATCTCCCCTTAGGCCTTCCTCTCTTCCTTCGACATGGTGGCTCCATGCTTACCATCCTCCTCCTGACATACGTGACCAAACCACATTGTCTTTCTTCCCTTTCTTTTGTCAAACACTTTCTTAATAAATCATTTGAATGTTTACTTGTTTCTGTTTCCTTAATCTTTCATCACAATTAAATCTAAAGAGAATAAAACAATAATCAATAATAGAGGCGGGGGTATGTGAAACGTAAAGTTTCCGGAGTAGTAAAATTCACATTTCTTAATAATATAACATGGAAACATAAAATGTTTTTTCGAATTGATTAACAATGACTTCCTTCAAAATATCTCCAAATGTAATCTCAGAGATTGAATGAAGGCTCAGTCAGATTAAAGGAGGACGAGGGAAGAATAATTATTAAGGAAGTCAACTTTCTTAATCATAGATTCAGAAAATTATTCTAATTTCTCGTTGAGCTGACAAGGGCTTTGGGTATCAAGGGAGACGCGCATGGGGTGACGACAGTTATAGATACTACAGCTGATAGTGCTGCAGATAAAACTAATGACATTCGGAAGATACTCATATTTCTATTCTCATTTTATTTAAGCCTTCCGCGGGGGTAAGCGCTCCCTCAGGTCGTTAGCGGGGCTAAGTCTTCCCGAAGTTCGTTACTTGGTCACACGACCCCAACACCTCCAGTTCTTCCGAAAGTTGCAGATACTTTAGGTAGTCTGAACAACTTAAATGGCATTTAAGGCCAGCAACGGAGAGCTTAGAGAAGTCAAGCAAGGGGAGCATTGGATATGGGTCTCTGACCTAAGGGTGTCTGTGACACTTTCTTTCCAAACTGATGTACATGTGCAGATCACCCATTGAATTTACTTCTGATATTTTCCTTCCTCGTTATCGACAGTGAAAACCTCAAAATTTTCATTTCTAGAACTTCCACTCTGCTTTTTCCTTTTTGATGAAAGGCACGGAATTTATAAGATTTCATATTCAGACTTTCCGATATCTTTTTGTCGCATACCACACCTGGTGCTCTTCGCCAGCCATTACACATAGCTTGAATTCTCTTCCTCACCTCCGTATCAAATACACGACCACTTTGTATAAGTCTTAATATTCAAATTCATCTACCTCTTTCAGTTCTATACCTACCAATCATGAATCTATTATCTCCCTCATTTACATATATCACATTGTTCATGTAAGACAAACTATACTCTATCTGACATGAATATTGTGTATCGCTGAATACTGGCACAAGATTATGTGGCATGATAAGAAGTATCGATGAGGCAATAAGAGCCGGAATACTGTCAATATTCACTAGATAAAATAAAAACATACAAATACATCTCAGGACCGAGAATTTATTATCGCGACTTTAAGAAAATACGAATGGAAATAGTGCATGTAGCGTATCAAATTAAACTCTACTCTTTCACTGACAGATTAATAACTGAACAATAATGAACAAACGAAATAAAAACTATGATTTTCTTATTCTTCTTTGCTCTTACTTTATTCGGTTTCCAAAATGTTTGCAATACGCCTACAAGCTTCGTTCCAAATCTTATTTGCTGCCATCATATTTGTATGGCGATTTATTATTTTTAAGTCGTTACAACAACGCTATTGAAGCGTTGTATTAAAAGCTTACTCTTGTGTGCACTCTTATGCGCTTTTCACTCTAGTCCGCTCTTTCACTTACTTTCTTATCAGATATTTTCAGTCGTCAAGAAGTCATGTCAAAATTGACAACGTTACTGTAAATCTCTCTAAGTTTTATAATAAAACATCAAGACAACTAAACCTAACAAAAAAAAAAAAAAAAAAAAAAAAAAAAAAAAAAAAAAAAAAAAAACAGCGGTAATCTTGGCATGAAGAACATTATTCGAAGCTTCTCAGATAAATAATAAAATATTGCAACACGGCGGGGAAAAAACCGATGAAGGCAAAGGTAACTTAATTCATCCTATCCTACCTGTAATTACGTATCAATGCAATGAACTCCGTGATGAATAAAACCTATACAGTGACATATTGAAACGGCCGGTGCATCAATACTTCTAAAAATTATACGTAAAGTTAAGCGGAAAACATCTTTGCAAATAATCAAGCTTAAAGATTATTGGTAGAAAAAGATTAATCTTTAACGTGACCTTGATAACAAATAATCTAAGATTGGGTACATATAAGTCGCTTGCCGAAAATATATTGAAAGCTACCTCACTACCGTTTTTCTTATAATGGCAATAAAATGACACTTTTAAATCTTCCAAACAGAGAATATCCCCATGAAAAATTAACACTGAAATTTGCGTTGAAAGTAAAACGCTACAAATCTCACAGTGCGCTGTTCATCTACACACGGGGTTTGTTTACATAACTACTGCACAAACTTAGGAGGGGAGGTCTTAAGCTGATACATGACATAGCAAAAAGAATGCAATATCATATGCCAACTCCCCCCAACGGCGATCCGTGAAGGAATAACAAAGAAGTCTTACACAGAAATCGATAAAACCATCTTCATGGGGGAACTGAGAAGTGTAGTTTACACTCTCACTGGAGTATTATGAAGACAAATTTTATGAAAAGAAAGATATATGAAAAAATAAAAAGAGATACATTTAAAACGCGTTTTACTTCATCATAACTATTCATAACTTAATAATAATTTTCTTTAGAACTATCATGTTATTTAATTTAAAAATAACAAGTAAACATTCACTAATAAAAAAAATAAACAATCCACTATTAAAATTTACGGTAAACAATGAAGAAAGCCCACCCTATAATAATAAGTATGTACGAAGGCTAGGAGAGGGTAGGTGGCTACATATATTAGTAACAATACTGTTTAAGGAATATGTAGGCATACTCAGTCTGTATTTCAATATCCCTGATAACAGGATGTCTAATCTATGAGGGAAATTTTCATCCATTATTTTTCCAATTCATTTCCTGCTCCATTAAGTTCTTTTGATTAAATCGTCTAAATGAAGAGAAAAGATGTATAATTGTGTCTGTTATTATACTACTAATAACAGTAATAATATTCCTGGTATTGGCAATAACAATATCATAAAGAAGTTATTAATATCAATGGTCAAATGGTTTTCGTCAAAGTAGAAAGCCATTAAGTGTCACGTACGACATGACTATATTTTTCTCAAATCAGGTGTGACTGACGTTTCTAATGGGATCATAAAAAGGAATAAATGATTGAACCTATTTGCATATTGCATATTCTTTAGTCATAACAGGTAGAATATTCATCTGTATCTTGTTATCTCTGTATCAAAATAATAAATATCTAAAGCGGAAGTCAATCTTATTCCTACTGGACTAAGAAAGCTTGGAACGCCCTACTTCGACCTGTCAACACCTACCCGTACCCATCGTTGATCGAATTACAAGGATACACATAACCCTTGAAGAGACAGGGGTGAATGTGTGAGGATCCTCTACTGCGTATTTCTGCCGCTATCGTTCGCAAAAAGAAAAGAAAAAAAAAATTTACTTCCTCTCTCTCTCCCTCTCTCTCTCTCTCTCTCTCTCTCTCTCTCTCTCTCTCTCCTCTCTCTCTCTCTCTCTCTCTCTCTGTGGTCTCAAGGATACTTTAATGTACATTCAGCTGGCAATCTTAGTGACCAGTATTCAGATCTAGACCAGGATGAAGATGAACTAATGAATGTTTTTAAAAATCAAGTACATGCCACTGTTAACACAAGGTTTCTTGTTTAATCGACCGTTGCAGGTGGTTGCGGGGAGGGAGAGAGAGAGACAGAGAGAGAGAGAGAGAGAGAGAGAGAGAGAGAGAGAGAGAGAGAGAGAGAGAGAGAGAGGGCGTGTCATTATTCTGTAAAAAGAAATAGAGAAATATAGACCATCAAAACGTAAAGGCCTCGACCAGATAATTCTCCGCGTAACGGGTAAAAACATTCATAAGATATTCATAGGATAATATCTCTCTCTCTCTCTCTCTCTCTCTCTCTCTCTCTCTCTCTCTCTCTCTCTCTCTCTCTCTCTCTCTCTCTGAAAACAGGAGGAAATCATATTCCATAGAATCCCTGCAAACTTCGTGTCATCCAACGATCACACCTTCTGCCCTATTGGCAGGCCGGGGGTTAATGTAAGTCAGTGAACAAGTAACCTGGTGTATATACCAACTAAATAGTACAAGATAAAATATAAATGTAAAAAGAACGAATACGACTACAAACAATAGTCGTATTACCAATAACAGAAGACTGTAAAATCAAATCTTTTTATTTTTTCCATTCCAGAATGTAGAAACCTTTGAATTCTATTGTAACCATCTGAACACTGAATAAAATCTGTTCAGGTAATATTGTGCCACGGGATCATTTCACTAGGGGAAAAAATCAAATAAAATAAAAAACCTTATTCTGAATCTGTCAATGGATTTATCATATGGTAGAGTTTTCCAAGTCATATATCACACATTAATTTTATCAAAATACATTATCGAAGCCAAACAAAATTAAATTATTTACTATTAATAATTTACTATTATATACTATTAATACTATATATATATATATATATATATATATATATATATATATATATATATATATATATATACGTGTATATATATAGATAGATAGATAGATAGGTAAAAATATCTTTACAGTGCATAGAAATAGGTAAATATTAGGTGAGGCTAGAAACATCACTCTTAATGATTTGCTGAAAAAAAAAGGAAGGATTGGTGGCATATGGTGATATAAACTGAACTTATAGTACACTTTATATATATATATATATATATATATATATATATATATATATATATATATATATATATATATATATATATAAAATGGTTAGTCAGGACACCAGCCACCCGTTGAGATACAACTCCTAGAGATAGGAGGTTCTTTTGACTGACCAGACAGTACTATGTTGGATCCTTCTCACTGGTTACGGTTCTTTTCCTTTGCCTACACAGACACCAAATAGTCTGGCCTAATCTTTACAGATTCTCGTCTGTCCTCATACACCTGACAACACTGAGATTACCAAACAATTCTTCTTCACCCAAGGGTTTAACTACTGCACTTTAATTGTTCAGTGACTAATTTCTTCTTGGTAAGGGTAGAAGAGACTCTTTAGCTATGGTAAGCAGCTCTTCTAGAAGGACACTCCAAAATCAAACCATTGTTCTCAAGTCTTGGGTAGTGCTATAGCCTCTGTACCACATCTTCCACTGTCTTGGGCTAGAGTTCTTTTGCATGAGGGTACACTCGGGCACACTGTTCTATCTAGTTTCTCTTCCTCTTGTTTTGTTGAAGTTTTTATTGTTTATATAGAAAATGTGTATTTTAATTATTTTTCCTTGTTTCCTTTCCTCACTGGGCTATTTTCCCTTTTCCCTGTTGGGGCCCCTGGGCTTATAGCATCCTGCTTTTCCAACTAGGGTTGTAGCTTAGAAAGTAATACTAATACTAATAATAATAATAATATATACATATATAATAATAATAATAATAATAATAATAATAATCTATGTATATATACAGATATACGTATATATATATATATATATATATATATATATATATATATATATATATATATATATATATATATACATAAATATATATATACTAATCTATGTATATATATACATATAAACGCATATAATATATATGTATATACTGTGAATCTATATATATATATATATATATATATATATATATATATATATATATATATATATATATATATATAACATATATACATATATATATATATATATATATATATATATATATATATAACATATATACATATATATATATATATATATATATATATATATATAACATATATACATATATATATATATATATATATATATGTATATACACACATATAAGGTATACGCATAAATATATAAATACATACATATACAGCATACGCATATATATATATATATATATATATATATATATATATATATATATATATATATATATATATATATATATACAGTATAGACACACTCACACGTGTACTTGCGTGTACAATTCAATTTTACAAAACATTGCTGATGTGTTCCTCTACATATTAATTGTGTTTCCTAGCCTACCAAACAAATGAAAAATCTGTATTAGATGATCCTGTTCAAAGGAGTATGATCGACGCTTTTCAATTAAAAAATAGATTCGCATTACACAAATGCCAAGTTTCCAAACCGTATAATCATTGAAAAGTGGGGTTTCTGCGTACGTGTTTGTACACTTCCTATTAACTAATGCTGACGTTCATATCACCTTTAGCTCCAATTTCGATAATATAGTGAATTACTTGACTGAAAAACCCACGTACTTAGAATTTCCTTCACTTCCACGTTCTTATCACAGAAATTCCTTCTACATCTTTACATCTTACAGATAATCTAAAATGTGAATTTCGTTGGTAGGGATAAAACAATGGCACTAAATAATTACTACTTCATACTATTTAAGTATTATGGCAGTAGTTATTTACTCAAATTAATCGCATTTCATCCCGATTAAATAATGCCTGAAAGAATATACAGTATTATCTACGTTGCTTTATAAACATAAGTATAATAAATATCACTATAAATATGTTTTAAGTAGGTCTAATGAACTATACTTTGGTATTCTGAGGCACACCAGATCTTGATATTTTATAGACACCATTTTTGTTATTGCAGCTCTGACAGTGCTACATTTTAAAGATTCGCTAAAAAATAGCTTTTTTTAAGTTGGTGACCCATGAGATAGACAATATTTTACAATATAATTTCCATTAATAAGAACAATAAACGAGAGAGAGAGAGAGAGAGAGAGAGAGAGAGAGAGAGAGAGAGAGAGAGAGAGAGAGAGAGAGAGAGAGAGAGAGAGAGAGAGAGAGTGCCTGACCATTTATAAATCCTAATCTATAATCTATCACGACAAGGGAAAAAACTTTTCATTCTGTATTTGGCCATGCCACTTCAGTCTCATCTTTATCATACTAATTCTTTAGCTAGAGAGAAACGCATGGAACAGCCGTAGCTCAAAGAAACCTTTCATATTTTGCAGCAATATGGGCCATAAAAGCAGAGGATACAATTCTTACAGTATTACAGGGGATAGGGTGAAATACGTTTATGTAATCATCAAGAATAAAAAAGCTAATATGAGAGAGACTGAAGAAGTAAAACGGAAATATTTCCCATGACAACAATGCAAAGCTATTTACAATCAAAAGGAAAAGTAACAAGTGATGTTTACGCAATAATTGCTGTTACATTCAATTTACATATCTCATGTTATGCAAAGCTAAAGTGTTTGGTCTTGTATATATCATTAGGTAATATAATTTTTTGGGGTTGTTTTCCATTTAATAAGAGAAATAATTCTAAGTATAATAACATAGTTGCAACATCAAAATCACATAACACTAACCTGATGAAGAGAAAGATGACGGAAGCATTCCCAAAACTGCCTACGACAAGAACAAACAAATAAACGACGGCAAGGATCTTGTGGCTTGTTTTTGAAGGTGGTTCGAATTCCAACCAATGCCTATTGGTGACACAGAGAAGATCTTTGTCCTGTAAGATATCAGTCCAAGCTAAAGGCACTGATTGGAGAGAGAGGCAAGCAAAGCCTCCCTCGGTGTTGTTGCTGTGGTTACCGGAATCAGGCTCCGGATATGATGTGTTCTCGTTGCTTTCGAGGGAAGAGTTACAAGAGAGGGCTGTGGTGTTGTTTATGTCAAGTCTCAAATCAATTAGGTCTACCTTTTCAGCTTTACCATAGTATGGGGTAGAATGTTCGTTGTGTGAATCATTATATTTCTTCCCATGTCTCTTCACCCCATTCAACATCCAGTCGAGTTGAAATTGAGGGCGTGTCTTACGTCGACTTGTCCGATATGGCATGGGAGTTGTTTCCGAGAACTGCAACATCCCGGTCAAGCCAGTATTAAAAAGCATGGCAGCAGAAGTGTTTAAAGGATACTCTTTGTCACTGGTGATGCCCCCTACGCCAGTACCGTGTCGTGAATTTATTTCGCTTTTCTTCTTCATGTTGAGTTTGTTGGATAAATGCAGGCCAAACGCTAAGTACAGTGAGAAAAAGAGCATCGACAGGACACACAGAAACCCTTGGCAAGCCATAACTGATAGTTTTCCTTCAAGATAATGTCAAGGAATCCGTAACTCTTGAATCTCCATTGTTGAGGCAACCCTATGAGCAAATATTTCTGTAGACTTCTATAGTGTCTTGTAATATGCTTTTGTCACAAACACAAAGACATTCAATATTTGGATAGAGCTGATACTTCCCTTGCAGGGAGATACCTCTCCTTATTAAGAGGGCCTTCCAACTCATCACGATGTTATTACTGTATACTTATGCCCAACCTGAGTCTTTGTAAATTCTTGATCATTTGAAAGGTCACCCTGAAAGCAGAGATAATGTCTGGAATTAGAATATCTCAAACACGTGAGAAAATTAAATATAAAATAGATAAAACATGAACGTCAATTATTGGCAAAACTCCCCAGCATATATATATATATATATATATATATATATATATATATATATATATATATATATATATATATAAATATACATATATATATTTATATATGTATACTTATATATATATATATTGATATATAGTTATATATATACTTATATATATATTTATTTATATATATATTTATATATAAATATATATTTATATATATACATATTTATATATATATATTTATATATATCTATATATATACTGTATTTATATACACACATATATATATATGTATATATATACCTATATAAATATATATACATATATATACATATATATATATATATATATATATATATATATATATATATATATATATATATATATGCGAGAGAAAAATTCAAGCCTCATAATCTATAGATGGAACTATTAATGAATTAATCTTTATAGAATGTCAAACATAATCAAAATTATTTGTTTCATGATATTGATGTGATGTCGATAAAACTAATTACAAATATTCAAAAATAAGGAATTAAACAATTAAAAATATAAATCGTTACTCCAAAAACACTTTCGAAGATTGTTTCTAATATACACTAAAATATGACAGGATTTCTAAAACACATCCATAAAACCCTTTTTGGAGATGTTGGTTATTAATACGATGATCCCCAGATTGAATTTGACCCCTGAGATCACCAGCACTCTTGAAGTTTATTCAACAAATGCTTAACAGTCAGGGGAACCAAGCGATCATTACACTATGGCTAATATTTGCCAGATTTTACAAATATGGATTTATACATGAATTTCAGCTATGATGCTGGGGCCGGCAAGACAATTCAGAGCCCACGACACAGTTAAGGAAAATTTGCAGTTGCACCATAAAATTAAAGAAAAGAGGTTTGACAACAATATAAAAGAAATGAAGCTGGAAAAGGGTATAGGAGAAGGATTAATTTTTGAGCAGCTAAGAGCCAAACGGATTCAGCAAAGATGCTTAGGTAGTGCCTACAGCGCATCACCTGAAGAGCACAGATAGTATTAGACCCTTCCGAAAACCCAAATTCGTATGTAATAGGGATGTGCCCGATATCTTACATAAATACTTGTCAAGATTGGTAATGGATTTAATGGGACAGAATTTAGATGGAGTCAGATAAAATTAAGATACACACAATGTTTAATGGTGGAAAAGGCAAAATACGAA